>NC_058133.1:432085711-432310942 GCF_016433145.1 Gracilinanus agilis | reverse complement strand
CTTTCTTCCTCCCTTCCTTTCTTTCTTTCCTTCTTTCTTTCTTTCTTTCCTTTTTTCCTTTCTTCCTTCCTTCTTTTCCTTCCTTTCTTCCTTCCTTCCTTCCTCTCTTTGTTGCTTCCTTCCTTCCTTCCTTCCTTCCTTCCTTCCTTCCTTCCTTCCTTCCTTCCTTCCTCTCTTCCTTCCTCTTCTCCCTTCTCACTCCTTCCTTTCTGCTTCCTTTTCTTTCCTCTGCCTTTAATTTTAAAAAAAAATAATTCACAATCTTTTTCTTTCATGCAATTAACATCAATTGTGTTTGTATACATTTGTCTATGGATCATATTCCTCTACTGAATTGTATGAGACTTTTTCTTAATTATTTTCTGTCTCTTCCAATATTCTCCATGTAGGACATACATAATAAATGATTGTTGAATAGAGGCTTGTTGGACCCCCAGATGGTTAGCAAGTCGGAAACCTCCCTCACAAAAAGAAAAAGAAAAGAATCTACTTGAATAGAGGCATTAGAACCAAAACTGGCCTTTTGCTCTTGCTTGTATGAATTGCAAAGAAAACTGTTTTAGCAAGTTCTCTTCACCAAGCACTTTGCATTCATTTTCTTTAATTGAGGCATCTAAGTCTCTTAAGTTAATTACTTATGGAGTCATTGCAAAGTGCATTAGTTCTTAGGATTCTCCCTTTGTACAGCAGAAAGGAGCCAGTGATCCCATTTATATACTTAGTGAATGTTTCATAAGAAATTATAAATTAATCTGTAAAGTAATTTGAATTTCTTTTACCAGATGAAATATATTTGTATGAAGGTGAAAAGCTTTATCTTTTTGTTTTAAAAATACCTACACTAACATTCTACTGCATGGCTCATCATAGTGTTCAAGTGACCCTGGGTCTATGAGAGGTGGATAGAGGGCTGGGATTGGAGTCAGGAAGACCTGATTTAAAATTTGTCCTCAGATACTTACTAGCCGTGTGACTCTGGGTGGTTCACTTGATCCTGTTTGCCTCAGTTTCTTCCTCTGTAAAATGAGCTAGAGAACGAAATGGCAAACCATTCCAGTATCTCTGCTAAGAAAATCCCAAATGGGATCACAAAGAATCGGACACATCTGAAAATGACTGAACAAAAATCTTGAGCATAAAAACAACAGCCAATATTTAGACGGTACTTTGAAGTTTTCGAATTTCTTTATCCTCTCAATCATCACAAGAAAACTCTCTAAGGAAGAAATTATTTTATCCCCATTTTACAGATGTGAAAACTGAGGGGTTCCAGTTACTTACCTAAGATTTGAACTTAGGTCTTCCCTCACTCCAGCCTCAACACTCTCCCAGGGGTCGGCAACTTTTTTGGCCATGAGAGCCATAAATGCCACATTTTTTAAAATGTAATTTCGTGAGAGCCGTACAGTGCTCACAATGTGCGCTCCTGTAACAGCACCTGAAAAAAAAATTGACTTTATGGCTCCTGCAGAAAGAGCCATATGTTGCCGACCCCTGCTTTATCCACTACAGTAAATCACCTAGCTATATACCCATGGTAGGTCTGATTGCACTGGGAAGGTCTTGTGTGTTCACCCAAGGATGGATTTTTTCTTTTGCTTTTAACACCAGCCAATCTAAGTTTAAAGGTGCTTGTAACCCAGCTGGTCATCGAATAATGAAATTGATCCAACCACCTTTTTTTTTTTAAACTTCCCTTTTCCTTTTACAAACCCTTACTTTCTGTCTTAGAATCTGTACTTTCAGTTCCAAGGCAGAAGAGCAATGAGGGCTAGGAAACTGGTATTAAGTGACTTGCCCAGGGTCACAAAGCCAGGGAGTGTATGAGGCCAGATTTTAATCTATGAATTTCCATCTCCAGACTTGACCTTCTATTCACTAAGTCACCTACCTGCCCCTCAAGCAACTCTTAAAGTCTCTTTTCTACATTATAGGTGAGTTGAATACTGAGTGAGTGGAAACCACAGCTCTTTGAAATATTGAAGAATAATTACTTAAATAATTGAAATTATTTTAAATAGAAACTGTCCACTTTCCACAGCATCAAAATTCCAAAAATGTCATGTTTAGTGGCATTGAGATAAAAAAGAATTGATATTTTAGCTTAAATCTTCCTCCTCAACGGACCAGCAAATATTTATTGACACTCACTCTATGTGCTTAGCACTGAGCAAGATATCCTCACAGTTTGTTAACTTTGTATACAAGGGTGATTTATTACTTCAGCCATGACATCTTGCACCATGACTCACAAATACTTTTTTTAAACCCTTACTTTCTGTCTTGGAATCAGAAATAAGTATTGGTTCCAAGGCAGAAAAGCGGTAAAGGCTAGGCAATGGGGGTTAAATCATTTGCCCAGGGTCACATAACTAGGAAATGTCTGAGGCCAGATTTGAACCAAAGAGCTCCTGTCTCCAGATCTGACTCTCTTTATCTACTTAGCCACCTATCAGCCCCCTCAAATACTTTTTAATTTGAATTCCTAATCCTTGTTGCTAAAGCACTTGTAAATATATCCCTCCTCCTTGTATTATAAGAAAGTCACTGATTTCATTCAGGGTGCATGTACTATCTTGATAAAATTCTTCCCTCTAAGCAGCATTCTCAAAGACATCGCAAAAAGTCTTGTTTTAGTCACTTTACAATTTACAGAATTTGTTATTGGACAGCTAGATGTTTCAGTGGATTGAGAGTCAGGCTAAGAGTGGGGAGATCCTGGATATAAATCTGTTCTCTGACACTTTTTTTTAAAAATATTTTTTTTTTTAGAAAAATTTTCCATGGTTACTCAGACACTTTTTAGATTTGGGACTCTGGGCAAGTCACTTAACCCCTATTGCCCAGCCTTTACCATGCAACCAATATATATTATTGGTTCTAAGATGGAAGGTAAGGATTTTTAAAAAAGGATTTGATAGTATCTTGAAGGCACTGTCAGAAAAAGTATGATTAAATATAGTGTGATAACTATTGGTTTATTCCATAGGAGGAAGACTTATCTGTTAAGGTCTATATGCAAAGAAATGACAATTTTCAGATACAGCTTGCCCTCTCTATAAAAGGGCACACGGAGTATGCCAAAGCGAGGAAAAGCTTTGACCAATAATTGGTTAGTTAGTTAATACTCGGGTCAATATGCACCTGCCAAAATGGGGACTACAGACAGTCCCCTGACTAATGCAAATAATGACTCTGGTAAAGCAATCACATTATTTGAATTCATACTAATTATTTTCAAAGGACTGGAATAAATGGGCATATTTTACTTAATTATAACTTTAAAGAGTGTGAATTCAAACGTGGGTAATTATTTTACAGTATCAATTATTTGTATTCTTGTGACCTAGCCTAAGTCCTGCTTCTCATCGTGAGTGAGGTGTAAAGTATCATGGAGAGAGGGAGAAAATGTAATGGTTTTAGTTTGTTGGTTACATTAAAATTCCAATTACCTCTCTCTCTTCTGCCCTTTCCTGCATCATTTGACAAAAAGATATATTTACATATAAAACTGTCTTCCTTTTTTCTATGTTTCAGTTCTTTCTCTGGAAGTGGACATACACATACCATTCTTCAAACAATGTTTCTGTTGTTATTTCTCATTTCTTATGGCTAAGTAGTCTTCCATGATTATATACCACAGCATATTTAGTCATTCATTCCCTAGTTGATGGATATCCCTTCAGCTTCCAGTTCTTTGTCACTAAAGAGAGAGCTGTTATAAAGATTCTAGAACATATACGTTCTTTTCTTTTTTTCCTGATCACCTTAGGAAATAAACCTAATTATAACTGTTAAAACCCAGCAACCACATGAACATTATTATAAAACCTTTTTTATACAAATATGAAAAAAATCAACTTCTTAAGTATAAGATGGAGACATGTTCAGATAGCCCTTGGATTAAAAAAGATCTCAGGTTTTTAGGAGATAATAAACTCAATGTTAATTGACACTGTGATGTAGTAGCCCAAAAACGTAATGTGATCTTGGGCTACATTGAGAAGCATATCATCCAGTAATACGGAGGTGGTATATGGAAGATAAATTCCAGTAATATGGAGTTCCTCTGTACATTATCCTCTTCATACATCATTTGGAGTATTTGGGTTCAGTTCTGAGTGTCACAGTTTAAAAAAGACATTGATTAGCTGGAAAGTGTCCAGAGAGGATAGCAACAAGAATGATAAAGAACCTTGAAGTTCTATTTTTTTTTGAAGACTTGTTGAAAGAATAAGGAATATTTCCCCTGGAGAAGAGAAAAACCTAGAGGAAACATGTTAGCTGTCTTCCAAGTAGCTGAAGGGCTCTTACAAAGAGAAGGGATTAAACTTATTCTCTTTGGCTCCAGAGGACAGACTTTGGAGCAATGAGTGGAAGTTACAAAGATGAAAATTTAGGCTTGCTGTCAGAAAGGAAAAAAAAAGTTCCTAATGATTAGTGCTGTCGAAAAATGGAAGGGGGGTCCCTTGGAATTCTGGGTGAGGCTTGACCCTGTATCTTGCAGGAATTCCACCCTGCCATTTTCCATGTTGCACTACTTAGAGAGGTGGTAAGTTTTCTCTCTTTGGAGTTCTTGGAGCAAGGCTGGATACTAAGTTAATGTGTGAATTTGGACCTGCCATTTTATTTCAAGAGAGAAAGCATGGTATAGTGAAGAAAGTCAAAAGCTTGCCTCCTGCCTTCAATACTTATTGGTTTTGTGACTCTGTATGCAAATTATTGAACTTTACTTTCTTCAGGTGTAAAATTGGAATATGTTTATACTTACATTGCAAGGTTGTTGGGAGATTACTTGAGATGCTCTATCATTGAAATAGCAGCTATTATTATTTTTCCCATCTCTGGACTTTGGTTTCTTCATTTATAATATGATTTCTTTGAATAACATGAGTTCTAAGATTCTCTCCGGCTTTACAATGTTGTGTGTGATTGATCTCTGGCACTTTTCCCCCAGTTTAAACTTTGATAGAAAAAAGTGAAAATTAATGGGTTTTTGAGCAGGGAGGCAATACTGTTTGACCTTGAGCAGAGAGTATACCCGTCTATTTGCAAATAAAAGCAAACTCACTTACATCCTTAAAGGTAGGAGAGAGACAGACAGACAGAGACAGACAGACAGACAGAGACAGAGAGAATTAACTCTGAACAAGATATGTCTTCAGAATATAGTTCTTGTTTGCAGGAATTGGTAGTAAAGCCTTTATATATTTTGTTTTGCAACCACTACTCTACTAAACGACATTAGATTAATGGCTATAATGTTTTTTAAAGAGTTCTGCATTCTTCTGGTCTCATTAACAGAGCCAGACAGGAGAAGCAATTAACAGCTAACACAATCTGAGTTTCAAGAAATTGAGGGAATAAAGGTTATTGAGTAATGGGGAGTTGAATCTAGTCAAAAAATGGCCCAATTCCCCCTTGAGTGTAAGCTACATTTTCCAAGTCATTATCAGAATTTCACATGCATACCAGATAATTTGCACTAATGTTTTCCAAATACCTAAGGAATTTTTTATCACTATACATAAACAAAGAGCTGAAGAAGCAAAGGGTATGCTATCTGAAATAATTTTCCAAATGTGTGTATCTCTCTCTATGTATATATAAATATATGTATATATATTTAGATTATTTGAGATTCAAAATCCATCTCTCTGCCATCCCTTGTAATAAATAAGCAGATCCATAACACTAACAAAAACACCAACTTAGTTTGACACTATATTAAATGTTCCACACCCAAAGTCCCTGACCTCTTCAAGATTGGAATAACATTTTCTTCTGTCTTTTTCAGGGCAAAACTTAATAATTAGGTCCAAATATACTTTTAAAACAATTTATTTCATAATATCACAATATATCATTAATTCATTTTATAAGAATATCTGAAATTCCCTTACTATCTACCTTTTCACTTTTCTGAGAAGTAAAATTTTAAACATTAATTCATCAAATTTAAGATTAATCAAGTGAGAATTACTATTTTCCATATGAACAGCTTTAAAATGACTTTATTTGCTTAAAGCAAGATTTTTAAATGGTACCTTGTTAACTCTGATATGCCTTTAGGAATAATTCTGTTTGATTTTGCTTAATAATAAATGAAATAAAGAGGAAGGTGCTAGTAAGCAGAATAGGGAACATGTAACTTTATTTTCCTCTTTTCCAGATTGATCTAATGGCAATTTTTGAAAAATTTTAGATAAGATAATTATGTGCTCTGTATGGAGAGAAAGCACAAATACTATATGTTAGGGAGAAAATGATTTTCCCTCTATTATATTAGTAGTTCAGTGGAGTTGGAGAAAATTATTATATCTAAATCATATATACTCACTCGGTGTCTAACTCAGTACTCTGTACATAGTAGGTGCTTAATAAATATTAAATGAATGAATGGTTATTTACTGTCAACTCCCTAATAAAATAATAAACCTTCAAAATTATTACCTGGCTTGATTCACACGTATGGATTTCTAAGATGATATGTGAATCATGCTACTTTAGTACAACTAGACCTGGGTATTTGCCCACAGACAGAGATATCTTAGAATATTGTTAATAGTGAAGTCGGATTTGTCAAAATTGTTGCCTAGAAAACTGAAAACTAATATTGGATTCCTTCAAAGATCAAATAAAATGTAGAATTATAAGGGATATTAGTAGTCATCCAGTTTTCAGGATCATAAATTTAGAACTGGAAGAGATCTTAGAGAAAATCTGATTATATCTCCTCATTCTATAGTTGAAGAAATTGAGGTCCAAAGGGATTAGGTGATTTGATCACAGTTACATAGATAGTAAGTGTTAGAGTTAGGATATAAACCCAAATCCTAATATTCTAAATCGAGGGCCTTTTCCATCATACCAAAAAGATGCCAAAAGGCTTTGAAGGTTCTTTTCGTTATTATGGTCAATGATGACAGAATTCTCCGTCCCTTCCAAGATGGTAGCTCCATGCTTCATATGTCTTTCTTCGATAGTTTAGTTCTTTCGTTGATTGGTTGATTGATTTGTAATCAGCCTATCAAAGGACACACAGGGTCAAGGTGTACCAAAGAGTTATTTAGCCTATGATACGATAATCTACTTGATAATATTGTTTAGAGCACAATCTCTGAAAACCTGTTTGAGTCCAGGTAGATCAAGATCAGAACTGAGTAAAACCACATAAAGTCATTGAAAAGAGAGACATTGTGGCAAAGAAGAAAATTTTGGAGGATTTAAGGATCTTAGAGGATTAAATGTTGTTAATAGTACCTGGATGATGCTGGCCAAGTGATATGACCCCTTCAGATCTCAGTATCCTCATCTGTAAAATGAGAGAGGCTAGAAAATAGAATAATAATTATAAAATGCTCAAATGAATATTATTCAAATATTAATAATAATAATAATAATGTTAACAACGGCAAAAATAACATTATCATTTATATAGTGCCTATGATGTGCCAAGCACTGTGTTAAGTGGTTTATAAATGTTATCTGATTTGATCCTTACAACAACCTAGAGAAGCAGGTGCTATCATTACTCTAATTTTTGCATGTGCCTCACTACTAGGTTTCTGTGTGTTCATTATTCTTTCCTCTCCCTCATGGACACTGTGTATTATTTGGAAAAAGCATGACCAAGGTTTATGGGCAGAGTGTTATGCTTTCATTATGATTGATTTTCCCAGAAATATTATGTTATGATGACTCCTTTTTTGACCTTCTTGCCTAAATTATTTTTCTTCTAATTTTTTTCAGTTATATGTAGAAAAAAATTTGACAACTGTTTTTTTTATTTTATAATTCAGATTTTCTCCCCCACCTTCCCTGAGGTGGTGAATAGTCTGATATGGATTATACCTGTCCTTTTATATAATACAAATTTCTATAGTACTCATATCGTGACAGGAGACACAAATCACACATACAACAAAAATCTCATGAAGGAAATATAGTGGAAGATTCTTGCCTAATATTTGAGTCAATGAAATTATAATGACTTATTTTATGTACATGAGAAGCTTACTTTTGGGGGCACAGACCATACTATGGCAAGCATTTCTTCCTTCCTCCCTAAAAAACCCAAGGTTATATTCAGGACTCTGGGAACAAATGGTAGCCATATTCATGCCCCTGTGGGGAAATTGTCTTTCCTGCTCTGGTGTAGGTATAGAGGGAGTGAACAAGCCAACTCCTGAAAGAGACAGAATCTAGGCAAAGTGGGCAGAACCATACCTGGACTACATTAGAGATGAATAAAATAAAGTGATTGCACATAGGAGATAATAAATATCGGGTATCTGGCATAATCTGCACCAAATACTTTGATTGGTAAGCATAAGAACTTTATCATATGGCTTATTCAAATGTCAGTGTAACTGGGCAGTGATAAATGACTGTGTATTCAGCTGCACATGCAAAAGGTGTGGGCATTTATAGCTGAACAAGTTAAATTTTTGTTTTTTTCACAAATGATTGTAAGCTAGAGCTACCAAATAGTGCAGCTGTGCACATTAGGGGAGACAGAAGTTATTTACATCAGCTTTGTTTGCCTGAGTTCAGGGACAGTTGAGGTCTTATGCTCTAATGGAAAGAACTATGCTTAGAATCAGGAAAAATCTTTTGAGTTTTAGTCCCAGTTTCTCCACTTAAATAGTTATGTGACTTCCAGTGACTATCTTAAACTCTTTCTCCTTCTCTAAAATGGGGTCAGTTTCAGTTTTATTTTAAATTAAAATTTTTAACAAAATATTTTGTTAGAGAGTCTCTAATGCCATTCTTTTGGGAAACGATGATGAGATTTGGGTTAATATGGAGGAGTCAGAACTAATGGAATGGCCACACTCAAGGAGGAGTCTGACAATTTGCTATCATCTTGGAAGGAAGTCTCTAATAATATGCCTCAGGGATCTTGAGTTGACTCTATGCTTTCTTATTTTTATTTTTATCAAGACTTGGCTAAAGGTTTAGATAACATACTTATTAAATTTGCAGATGGCACAAAGTTTAGAAGAGATAGCTGATGCTTTGAATGGTGGGCTAGAACACTGGGACAAATCTGATAAGATGGCACTTAATGGGGATAAGGATTAAGCCTTACATCTATGTATTATTCACTTTGGACAGCCTTTTTGCCCCATGCCCACAAAAAGGTTCAGATAGGAGGAGGTAGATATAAATAGCTGGAAGAATCAACCCAGGACTGCAAAATTTTCCACCCACATTCCATTCTTTCCTCCTACATCTCATCTAATTTATTCATGATTTTATATATATATATATATATATATAAATATAATGTACATGGAGTCTACTTATGCGTTTAAAAAAGGCTGTAGCTTCTTTTGCCCTTTAGAGCAATGGGTCTAAAACAGTCACCTCCAGACCTGGGGGCTGTAAACTGCATTTTTTTTAACAACTGTATTTCAAAATGATTGATTTTCTTTGCTATTTTATGCATTTATTTTATAAACTTAAAAACATCATTCTGAGAAGGGATCCACGGGCTTTGCCAGACCATAAAAGGGGATCCATTTCACAGTAAAAAAAAAAAAAAGGTTAACCTTTGCTCTGAGTATAAGACAGCTATGGCTAGGCTTTGATATGGCTAGATTCCTATCATATGTGCCTCTTTGTTATTTAAGAATAAAGAAAGATAACTGAAAAATTGAGTAGCCAGTAGGGCTGATTAACACATGTGATCTATGTACCACTCACTGGTGGTTTGCATATTATAAAAAATATTTGTGAATAAGCTTTAAGGTATGCACAATTATATTTCTATCCTCTGAGATCCAAAACCAGTTCTTATTTTGAAAAAATTAATCTTATATCCTGTGGAGTGCGTGGGGTGTTAGCGTTTTGTCTGGAAATTTATCTGGGGAGACTGGTGAGCTGAAAAAGCTCAATAGTATAATTGTGACAGTCAAAAATGCTATTTCAATCATCTGATTTTGCCTTAAGAATGGCATAGTATACTGTTCTAGGGAGGTGAACTTCCTATTGTATTCTTTTTTTGTTCAGACCATCAGGAGTATTACATTCAGCTCTTAATTTCATATTTTAGGAAAGAAGTTGGTAAATTGGAAAGTGTCCAGAGGAGGATAACAAAGATGATGAAGGGTCTGAAGGTCATGCTATGCAAGAAACAGTTGAAAGAATTTTGCTTTATTGAGCCTGTAGGAGAGGAGACTTTATTGGTACCCTCTGTCTTCAAGCTCATGAAAGAGTCATGTGAGAGATGAATCAAAGTCTACTAGGCATATACTACAAATGTTTCAGTCAGAAAGAAACCACTCATATCAAAATAGGTGTAGCTGCAACTTTTGTTGTAGAAAAAATGGAAAAAAAAGTGAATTTCTATCAACTGGAGTGCCTTTCCATTTCCCTTTTCATGTGATAACAAAGAAATAAAGATCCTTGAATAGCTTTGCTCACATCCTCATAGGTATTTTCTCTGTCTCTGCTTAAAACTAGGGCAAACAAGAGTACATAAAACTAGGACATTTGATCAATTTCTGGGACTGTTGAAAGTACACGTGTCAGCAGCACTATTGGTCATTGTTCACAGTTTTAAAAGTCATAAATCTCTCTTTGTTCTTCACTCATTTTCAGGCATGTCTGACTTTCCATGACTCCAGGTTGAGGTTTTCCTTGGCAAAGATACTGGAAGGTTTTGCCATTTCCTTCCCCTGCTCATTTTACAGATGAGGAAACTGAGGCAAATAGGATCAAGTGATTTGCCTCAGAGTCCCATAACTAGTTATTATCTGAGGCCATATTTGAACTCAGAAACATGAGTTCATTACTCGAGGCCAGTACTCTATCCACTGTGTCATGTAGCTGCCAAATGTATCTTTGAGAAGTCATTATTATAGTTGCTTTTGTTGTAAAACTTTGCACTCTCCATACTGAAGTTGGTAGAATTTCTTCTTATTCGTCAGGTTCATGATAAATCTTTCCAAAGTTTTATAAAGGTCTCAGTTAGTAAATTGGTATTGCTACATATCTCAGAAATTACATAATATCAAGTCAATAAGCATTTAATAAACACTTAATGTTATGCTAGGCACTTTGCTGTTCTGGAAACACAAATGCAAGCTGAAATAAAGACTGCCCCTTTAATAAATAATAAAAATAAAAACAGAGTCTTGGTGGAGGAAAGACAATACATAAAAAGAAGCCGGCAGGAGATAGAAAATTCAGGAGGAGAGTCAGTCAAGAGTATATAGCCTAAGGAGGAATGAAATCAGGGGTGACCTGGGTATCTTCCTTAAAATGGAAGTTCTAAATGGAAACAATGAATCAAAGAAAAAGGTTTAAGGGGTAGCAGGTATTTCTGCTGTGTGAAGTGCAAGACAGAAATGACCTTCCAGAGTGGAGAAGTTGAGAAGTTTCTGGGGTATTAATAGAGAAAGTCTGGGAAGAAAGTTGTGAGTGCAGCAGGCAGAATATATCAATTTGGAAACTTTCTGGAAGATGTATTATAGAAGCAAAGTGGACAAATAATAGATATGAGAAAGAAAGGAGGGGAGAAGTGAGGATAACTTATAAGTTTCCAATCTAGGTGACTAGAAAAATGGTGGTACCTCTAATAGAAATATAAAAAGTAACAAAAGAGGAGGATTGGGGTTCAAGGAGTTCTGCTTTGGGCATGTTGATTTGTTAAGACTTATAGGATGTCTAGTCATATATATCTAATAGATTTTGGTAGCACAGGAGTTTAAAAAGAGAGTAAGGAGGTAGATACAGATCTTAGTGTCATTTGCATAGAGCTGATAGTTGAACCATGAGATTTTATGAAATAACATGAGAAAAGAGAGAAAAGAACACACAACAAAAACATACTATATACTTAGAAATGGAGATATATATGAAGGTGGAAAAAGGCACTGTTCCTGCCCTCAAGGAGTTTACATTTTAATTGGAGAAGATGAAAGGGGCCTTAATAATAATCTCCAAGCTAATCAGAATCCCTGATTTTTTTCTTTTAAAATAACCAAGACATTGGATGATAGAGGAGCAAAGTCAATGCTTTAATGAAAATTTTATTTCCTTTTTGATTGAGGTTTGACACAAAAGTGTGAGTTAAATAGCGTAAGATCAATGTGTTCTGATTGCTCTATTTGTTGTCTGTATCAATGATGTTTTTTAGCATTTGTGATTTTTGTGCTTACTGCTAAAAGATGAAGATTTAAATACAAAGTCCTAATCTACCCTTTCCAAAGTGTATCCAGTCCTTTTGTTCCCAATTTTTGCCCATTGATTTAATCATGTGAATCATTGGTTTTCTTTAAACCTATTTACCTCCCTCTTCAACCCACCCCAAAAGGAAGAGAAATAAAATGATTAACCTTTACAGCATTCATGTTTATATGACAGTGAAAAGCAGTATAGTTCAGTGATAAGAGTTTAGAATTAAAAATTCAGGATGGAGCCCTATTCTCCTGCCCCATCATAGATCTCATGAATCATTTTCTACTAAGTGCCCAAGTCACTCTTATCTGCAATATCTTCAATCAGAAAAAGGGGAAAGAACTCAAGAAGAGGGAAGTTTGGAATTGGAAGGGTTCACTCAGGGGGAAAGCAAGAGAGTACAACCAATGTAGATGGCCTGGCAAAAAGCTGGAAGATAAAGAGATTTGAGTTCTTGGTGAGGATAAAGAATGGGATTTAGAATTGCAAAGCAGAGAGAGGTGGAGTAACAATAGATTTTTGATCAGATAAAGGAAATTCAGAGTGCAAGAACATGGTTTATCAGACTTTGTTGCTGGCAAATAAAGGATATGGCTTATCTGTGTAGTTGTGAAAGGATGAAGAAATAAATCATGGGAAATGAATAGGTTGAGGAACTAAGATATTAGGTTAAGTCAGTGGGGATGAACTTTTTAGAGACTGAGTGCCCAAACTGCACCCTCTACGACATGTGCATCACTCCTTTAACACAGGCAGGGGAGGGAGGAAGCACTCCCATTGGGCTGCTGGGCAGAGGGGTGACTGATGTGAAAAGATGACCTTAGGAATGGTGGAGAGAGGGAAGGGAGCAGCCTTCTCTGGCTCATTTGCCATAGGTTCACCAAAACAGGGTTAAGCTATCAATATGTGTGTTGAAGTTTCCTAATATGTTCAAAGAAATTGGTGAGGAGAAAAAGATTGAAATGGGCACTGAACTCAATAAAGAAGAAAAAAGGTTAGCTTGGAGGTTAATAGGCAATAACCACCAGGATCAGTGGCAAATATGGATTGAAGGAACCTGATAGGAGAAGTTCCTGAGTAATGGTAGTAATGGGAGAATCTGGACGTGGCAGTGGGAAGTAAGGAATATAAAAACTCATCCACCACAACCAATTAACCAGGTGGTATGAATGAAAATTCAAAGTGTGCTGGAAAAGTTGCCCATGGAAGCTGTGTCATCCAGAGGGAGGCAGGTAGGTCTCAGTGAAAGAACATGGAAGGAACAAGAAAAGAAAAGGCTAGGGCTCAGAAAAATTGGAATAGAGTAAAGTTTGATGGAATATAAGTTAATCCTTGGGGAATGAGTTGAAGTAGGCTGTCATTGTCCATAATAGTTTGGCCTCAAGTGGTTCAGCATGTTTATCCTGAGCATGTTGCTTTCTTGTGGATAGGCAGTTCTCTACTGGATTAATTTCTCTGATCCCAGCTGAATGTAATCTATGTTTAGTGGTCTAAAATCTCTGAGGGTTTTATCAGTGTTGGGGTGGAATGGAGAAGAAGAGGGGGAAAAGAGAGGAAAGGGGGAACAGAATTTCTCCTTCCTTCCCCCCAAGAACAATTAGAATAATTCCTCCTTAGAGTTGGCTCCAACTCAAGGAGGACAGTTGGCTTGACTAATTCTATACTAAGTTTAATTTCTGTTTTTATGCATAGGCAAGAGGTATATCTGATTCTTTTAACCAATCACAAGAGGTTTCTATGTGGTATCACCTGCCTTCATCCAATTATCAAAGCATTATAATCCATTACAAATGAGAGTTTATTCAAATGAACTTTGGGAAATTTTCTTAACAAGTCATTTATTTGGTGGATTGATGCAAGTGAAATAATTGTGGTATGTGTGTTTTTGTGTGAACTCATTTGATTTGAGCCCCTTTGAAAACCTATAGGTGCTAATAAAAGGCTAGGTTTGAGCAAATGGACTATTTGTCAAAGATGTAAGTAATATTGAATGTGGTAAGTGTTTCATGATAAGAATTCAAGAATATATGTTAGGCTCTTGTGAACTCATTGCTAAATTGTGCAAAAAGTGATTGCATGCGAGTGAAGGAAACAGTCCATATACACTGTATTTTTAAAGATTTAAAAAGTTGTGGACAGTTGGGTAGCTCATTGGATTGAGAGCCAGGCCTTGAGATGGGAGGTCCTGGGTTCAAATCTGGCCTCAGACACTTCCTAGATAGGTGACCCTGGGTAAATCACTTGACTCCCATTGTCTATCCTTACCACTCTTCTATCTTAGAACCAATACATAGTGTTGATTCTAAGGTGGGAGGTAAGGGTTTAAAAAAAAAATAACGATGTAAAAAGTTGTAATTCGCTAATTGTAGGGCAATAAATATAATTGTTTATACTTTATCTCAGGTAATTTGCACCCCCTGAAGGAAGTACCCAATTACTGATGGTTGATGGATTGGTAATAAAATGCCAAATTACAAATCTGAAAAGCCAACTTTTATTTCCAGTTCTTGTACTGACATAGGATCAAAAGGAGGGAGAAAATAAGATTGTTCAGGGATGATGTAGGCAACTGTTTACTCTCATGTACTTGTGTAGACATATGGAAAACAAAGTTCTTAGGTGGTCCCGAGCAGCTGTGAGTGGAGAAATTCAGAGGAACTGGGCTACTTCCTGGGAAGAAGCCCAGGAGAAGAGACAAGCTTAAGGCTGCAGATGGAGTAAAGACCGAAAGAAGAGACATGTCAAGTGGGGCTGCCAATAGTATTTCTGAATTCAAGAGTCCTGGCAGGATCCTGATGATTTCAGAACTGGCGTTGAGGTGAATCTAGCCCGAGGGGTCCAGTAGAATTCTATATTGTCCACTGAGAGCAACAACCTGAGAAGAAAATGAGGAGCAATTATTGACTGTTTCCTCCCATGGTTCACTAAAGGGACACTTTTTCAGCTCACTCATAAATTTTCCTCAGGTTTCTATCCCAACCATTCACCATCTGGAGGTTTAGGAGATTGTATTCATTTGAGTATTAGGGTAGAAAATGATTCTATTACTTTATTACCTTTTCTTATTTACATTGTTTTTTCTATCTTAATTAAAAGCATTTGGTATTTGATTGGTGACTCTTATGTGGTACCATAATAAAGTACTATATTGGATGGGGACTTGGGATATGATTTGCATAATTGGTTACCTGAAACAGCCATTCTGCACCTGGGGAAAAGTAGCAAGAGGCTGTGCAGCCAGAACTGCAGTCTTCAAGGTTAGAGCTGTTACAGAAATGTATTTAAGGTTCCTCTATGAATATTTTACACGGCTCATATTTGCGAGCATTTTCTATTTGTAATTACACAGAATTTTGTATACTTGTGACTGTGTGGATGAGAAATGTGGGGCTGATTCTAGATTGTAGATTTTCTTCTTTTAAAAAACCCTTACCTTCTGTCTTAGATCCACACCAAGTATTGCTTCCAAGACAGAAGGGTTAAGCAATTAAGATTCAGTGACTTGCCCAGGGTCACACAGTTAGGAAATGTCTGAAGCCAAATTCAAACCCTAGATTATATATTTTCTAAAGGCATTATGCACTGATTTTTCAATTTTAGCTGGCTGAAAAAACTAGTTTTCCACGCTTTATCATCATCCATTCCTGTAGCATACTGTGACATTTCTACCCAGTGATACGACCCAACTTTTTAAACACTGGACTTTAAAAAACAGTAAAAAAATTCTTTTAGCTATTTCTTTATCTTTGTTCTTAAATTTTTTTTTAAACCCTTACCTTCTATCTTGGAGTCAATACTGTGTATTGGCTCCAAGGCAGAAGAGAGGTAAGGGGTAGGCAATGGGGGTCAAGTGACTTGCCCAGGGTCACACAGCTAGGAAGTGGCTGAGGCCAGATTTGAACCTAGGACCTCCTGTCTCTAGGCTTGACTCTCAATCCACTGAGTTACCCAGCGGCCCTCTGTTATTGAATTTTTTAAAACCCTAACCTCTTGTCTTAGAATCAATACTAAGTTGGTTCCAAGGCAGAAGGTCAGTAAGGGCTAGGCAATTTAGGTTAAATGGCTTGCCCAGGGTCGCACCGCTAGGAAGTATCCTAGGGCCAGATTTGAACACAGGACCTCCTGTCTCCAGGACCGGCTCTCTATTCACTGAGCTACCTAGCTATCCCTTCTTGAATTATTTTTATATGAGTTCTTTCTTTGGTGCCTTATGATAGTATTCTTCCTCTCTTTCAGATTTTTCATCTCTTCACAGTTCATTCAATTTCATACCATTTCATTAACCTATGATTTCTCAGTAAATAACCCACTAAGAGGAATTTCACTTCTACCATCCTGGTTGACAAAGATCCAATATGACCACAGGGTTGACCCATAAATCTAATTTTTTTTAAAAAGTAGAATGCAGAGAAGTGAGAGAGGGTTTAGATGATTTCTGGTATAGTCCATGGGCAAAATTCATTGGTAAGATATCTAGGCAATATTCCATCAAAAATATTCTACCAGGGAGAGCTGTTAGGGTGTGAATACCAGAGAAATGATGCAAACCTGTCAGAAAATCAAGCTGGAAAAAGCTTTGGAAGAATGTAGTATTAATGAGAAATGTAGGACTTTAGAGCTGGAAAAGACCTTAGAGATGATCTAATCCAGTGCCCTCATTTTACAGATAAAGAAATAAAAATCAGAGATGTTAAATATTCTGGAAAATTCATATATCTACTTAGTGGCTGAACCAGGATCCTCAGAATTAGTTAAGAGATCTTTCCAATGCTCACATTGCTTTCTTGCATAGTATTTGGTAGGGACTGGGGCAGAGGAGTTGGATTAGTAACTTGTCCCCGGTGACTGAATGACTAAATAATTTCAAGTGACCATATTTTTCAATGTGGAGGGGTGGGAAGTGGGAGGAACAGTTATCTAGTATGTGGTTTAATTCCTGATTCAGCCATCTGGAATTCAAAACTCTCTGTTATGGGAAAGACCTTGACTCCCATCTGAGAGCAAAGAAATAAGTAATTAAAAACAAAAAGCTGTTAAAGACAGATCTGCCAGTTTGAAATACTCAGCTGATTAATTCTCAAATATGTAAAATTATGTTCTAGTTAATTCAATATTCCTGAAAGGCAGTTTAGCCTCCTTCCCTCATTAAGATGCCTTAGTAGAAGCTTCATGTTTCTTTCTTTCTGACTTGATTTTAGTTCAAGTAAAACAGTGTACACAGAGTGCATAACGATGTCATAGGCTCATAGATTTTGATCTGGAAGGAACTCAAAGGCGATCACAGATAAATTGTAAATTGTATTTTATTTTGTAAACGGGTATTGTAAATTATTGTAAATGGGTAAATGCTGATCAGAGCCCTGGAACAAGGTGTACTATGTGTATAAGGCATACTACATGTACAGGGACGTGTATAGAAATAAGCGACAGATATAGGCATCTAAACTGGTCTCTTCTGATTTCACATTCAGCTTTCTTTCCACTGTACAACATTGCCTCTGTTAGGAATACCTTCATTCTTGAATTAAAAAAAAAACACAACAAATCTTACTTTCTATCTTAGAATCAATTCTAATAAGACAGAAGGACAATATGGGCTGGGCAACAGAGGTTAAATGACTAATAAGGAAATGAGGAGAATCTAGATGGTACACTGCATACAATCCCAGACTTGGAGTCAGGAAGACCTAAATTCAAATATATCGTCAAATACTTACTAGCTGTGTGACCCTGGGCAAGGTACTTAACCCTATTTGCCTCTGTTTCCTCAACTGTAAAATGAGCTGGAGAAGGAAATGACAAACTACTCCAATATCTCCTCCAAGAAAAACCCAAATGGGGTCAAAAGAGTTGGACAGGACTGAAATGATAGAACAACAAAAAATAAGGAAATGAGACAACAGAGCTATCCTCAGCTTTTTCCAGATGTTCATAATCAAATATGGACAATTATCTACAAAGAAATTTGTAGCTTAGATATAGCTCAACTCCCCCTTTTTACTCCTTAAAACTTTTCAGTGTCATTGCCCAGCCTTTCTTCCATATCTCTAATATTAGATAAAAACCCATCCCCTTCTCACAGATGGAGACTTTTCTGTGCCCTTCATCTAGTTCCCTCCATCCTTTCTGAAGTTTCTCTCTATAGGCATCTCTATTTCTCCTTCACAGCTAGCTATGTCCTATCTGCCTATAAACATTCAGGAATCTCCCAGTCCTTAGGGAAACAACCTTCCCTTGACCCTTCCAGCTAACTCCTTCACAGCATGTGAAAAAGTCATCAGAAGCCAGTACTTCCATTTCCTCATCACCCTCTCTCCTCAGTTCTTTGCAAATTTGATCTGTATCCTCACCTCCCTATGCAAACTTCATTAAAAGTCACCATGTACCCTCCAATCACCTAATCCCATTACTTTTTATTTAGCCCTCAAACTTCCTGAACTCTTTGCAGCCTTTGGCTGCACCCTCACCTTGATATTTTCTCTTTCATTGGCTTCTGAGACATCACATTCTTCTTGATCCCTCTGTAGTATATTCCAAAGTTCACTTCTTGATTCTCTTCTTTTTTTTCTTCCTCTATAATAGCCTTCTCATCAGTGTTATTCATTCCTTTGACTTTCACTATTACTGCAAGGGAGGTAATTCCCCAAATTCTATCTCAGTCCTTACTTGTCTCTTAAATTCCAGAACTTATCTCTGATTGATTACAGATGGATGATTCTTACTTGATTGTTCTATTAGCACTTCAGCTTAAGATATCCTAGCAGTTAGACTAGGTTAAAGGGGGATGATTTGTCATGGAAGACTTAATGAGTTCTTCATCTACAGAAGATTTTCCAGGAAATACTAGATTGATAAGAGATGCTACAAAGGGGATTCCTGTTTGGATTAGATGACTTTTCCAAAGCTAAAATTCTGTGATTCTGTGTAAAACATTTATGTGTTTTGTTAATATGTTTATTGATTCATTGACTGGATCTCCCTAATAACCTATCCAGGCTCAAAGTTCTAGAACAAATCATGAGACGATCCCACTCTAGTGACCTTGGGAGTTTTGACCAACTTTTTATCTAAGCTGGGTCTATTTACCTCTCCTTAGGCCACCTGGTGGTCCCCTCTACCTTCTTCGCTTCTTTCCTAACAGGCTCCCCACTTTAATGCAGAACTTGGTGATGACATCTGATCGATTTAGCTCACTGCAACTCAGAACCCTTGTGCTCAAGAGATCTACCACTCTCAGCCTCCTTGGCAGCAGAGATAACATACATTTACACCAGATCTGCTGTTAGTAATTATCTTTTAAATTCCAAATCAAAAACTCTATCTTTCAAGAAACTTCCTCTCATTCTTCCTTCTGCTCCAATCACCTTGTATGCCTCAGTTTCTCGTGTACAAAACAAAGGAATTTCACTAGGTAACATCCATATTGCCTTTCATTTCTGTAATCCTATGAAAGTATAACATAAAGAAAAATGGCACATGCTTCCCTTTTGTTCCTGTGGTGGCAATAGGAAAATGGCAGAAATGGGAACAGGGGTGATTAAATATTTCATAGTCTGTAACTTCCCTTTTGGTACTTGAAACCTTGTCCAGTGACCATTGAGCATTCCACAACAATGAAGGACATGAATTATATCCATCTGGTTATTCTAATTAAATAAGTCAGCATATTTATTTTCTAAAAAACCTTTACCTTCTGTTTTAGACTTAATATTAAGTATCAATTTCAAGGTAGAAGAGGAGTTAGGGCTGGGCAATTAGGATTAACTGGTTTGCCCAGGGTCACACAGCTAGAAAGTGTCCAAGGCCAGATTTTAACTTGGGAATTTCTGTCTCCAGGGTATCTTGCTATCCACTAAGCCACCTAGCTCCCTCCAACATGCTCTTTGATACTCAACCAATAATCTCACTACAAATTTTGAGCCCTGGGAAAGAACATGGAAAAAATTTGGAAAATGTAACAGTGACAAGAAATAAAAAAGGAAGGAAGGAAACAAGCATTTATTAAGCACTGACTGTGTACCAACTACTTTACAAATATCATCTATTTGATAACAACAATCCTGGGATATATGGACTATTGTTATCCCTATTTTACAGCTGTGGAAACTGAGGCAATCAAGAAAACCTGAGTTCAAATCTAAACTTCAATGTATATTAGTTGTTTGACCCTAGACAGAAGTCAATTGGTTTGCCAATTGTCACTATACAAAATGTCATGCCTATATACTTTCTTAAAAAAAGAGATTTTAAAGGCATTAAATATGGTGAACACTGAAAAGCATCACAAGAAGTGAAATAGATTTCATCTTAATAAACCAAAAGTAACTAGTGACTAATATGGGAGTTACATCCCATTTAGATATCTATGTATAGTCGGACTATCAACTTGTTAGAGCAAAGATAAAATTCACTACCAAATTAGAAAAAAATGAGAGATATAGTGTGCAATTAAAACAAATTAAAACTGAAGTATCTAAAGATGCTATTAACTGAAAAATGGGAAATAGACATATCTCTTGATGGCGATCAAAGGCACCTTTCATGAAAGCAAAAGAGTGGAAAACAGGGCAGCTTCTATAAATTGGATTATAAGGCAGATTACGACTTTATGATAAAACCATTGATCAAAAGGTTCAAAGAATAGAATATCCCACTCTATTTATTTGTTTACTAGAAAAAGCCAATTTTATCAGGTAGGGCAAAATGCTGTCTTAAAGCTAGAGTTTTCAATATGGTGGGGTCTGTGATTTTTTTTGTTCTTAAAATATTTGGATACCTGTATTTCAATATAATAATAGCTAATACGTATAAGGTTTGCAAAAGGCTTTGTCTGTGTTAATTTATTTAATCCTCACAACAACCCTATGAGGAAGTTACTAGATATATCATTAGTTCCATTTTATACTTGAGGAAAACAAAGGCTCAGAAAGGTTACCAGGCAGGAATTGTCAGAGGTAGGATTTAAACTACATTAACAGCTGTGGTAGGATATTGATATTAATAAGATGGGCCTTAGTTTTTGAGAGAAATTTGGGGCCATTAAAGGAACTTTGCTTCTTAGTAAATATAATCTAGCCCACTGTTCTCCTTCTGTTTAATTTTGATCTAAACTCATTGTCCATCTGTCCTTACTCTCTCGGACAACCATACTGAAGGGCTGGATTTTTGCTCCAAATGAATGTCAAAGTTTGGGTAATAGATTTTCAGTCCACTTGAATTTTTCTGTGCTGGTGGTCAGGACAGATTTTTTTGTTGTTGTTGTAGAGGCTTACAGCTCTTTTCCAGAAAGTATTTACGTTCCAGTGTTTTCAACCAGCATAATGTCACCTCCAAATAGGAGCATGTGGAGAACATTTATTCCGTATTTATAAGAAATCTGTTCCATTTGGGTTCTACACCAGATTTCTTTTTATTGTATTGAAACACCTTTGACAAACATGTCTCCTTTTTATGTCTTACCTGATGTTTATGAACAGAGGGTGGGCATCAAAAAAGGTTATCATTGTTTCTTATATCTTTCAGTGTCTCTGGGTTTTTATGTATGAGTGAAAGACATTTTGTTAGAACAGAACTTGCCTTCTGTTGGCATTTTGCTCTGCCAAATTAAGTGCTTAACGCACACACATACATACACAAAGACAAAATAAACATGGCCACTCAGATTTTGGATTCTCTAGACATTTCAATCAGATATAATTGGCTCATTGTCAAAAATCTAACCTTTCTCCAATTTTTCTACCTCCAATTCTGACTGTTAAATTAACTTCCTCGGGTTAAGACCTTGTCTCTCAAAAGGGCCTGATAAATGCCAGTGTGTGATTAGAGAGGAAAAGCATTGTTTTGAATCAATTATTATTGTTAGGACAATCTCAAAATTTCTCTGAGCCCTTGAAATTTCCCCTCTCCATGATAATCTATAAAAGGGGCTTATCTAAATTTACTTTATATTGTATAAGGTGCTGAGAGGAAAATTTGAGAATGTCTTTCCAGAAATAACTGATTTAAAGTAATAACACCCTAAAGATATTATGCCTGAAATGCTTTGTAAAACTCTGTCGATTTGGAATAAAGTGACAGGTTTACCATCAGGATCTAAATTGAACTAGTCCCTTCCCATATTTGAACTAAACAAGGTGTGAATGCTTTAATTGGCATTCTTACAGTAAGTTTGGAAATTTTTTTACAAAACCACAAAGGAATTAAGAACCTATTGAGAAGAAATACTGCAGGAAAATGTGAGAAATAAAGTTAAAACTTATAACTTTTATTAAATTTATTCCACGTAAACTAGATTTATTTTTCACAGTCACCTCAAAATAATGATTTTTTAAAAAAAAAAAGTATAGGTACTGAAAATAAAAGTGTATAGTATATGTAAATTGAAAATTTTCTACATTTCATAAAAATGAACTGTATAAAATGATTTCTTTTGTATTTAATCTGTATCTTTTCCCTACCTCTAGTCTTTTCTTACCTGTGATAAGAAAATGAGTATAAAGGTTTCTACTACAGCGTTGCCCTGTTAACCCACTCAGAAACTTTCATCAAAAAGGAAATAAAGTCATACGACATGACTTGCTCCTGAAGAATCAGTGTTGGCTGGGTCTTTTTGTGATCCATAATTAATTTTTGAGATATTTACTTTTCATCTATCTATTAATACCTCCTTGAATTTTATTGGATGTATTTTTCTATGATTGTGTGGGGAAGATGTAGATCTTTTTATGAGTCTTATCAATCAATGCAATTAATGCAGCCAGAATAATTAAATATTGTTCATTCAAGAATTTTCTAGTATTTTAAAGATAAGGAAATTTAGCCTCGGGGTATTGGCTTGCCCCAAATCACCCAGTTCCTTCAATCATATTACTAAAGGAATTTTAGAAGAAATCTACTCTAATCCATTTTACAGATAGGAAAACAGACCTAAAGAGGTCACACACTGAACAAAGTGACAGAAACTAACCTACCAATACATACCATATAAAAAAATGAGTCTAGACCTATGGTTCCACTGGTGTAGGGACATAATCTCACCAATTCAAATTTGCAACTCTTTCATAACTTAGTCTTAGAAAGTTGCTTTAGATATTAAGAGGTCAAACAATTTGTCTAAGGTCACAAAGCTAATTTCTATCAGGAATTAAGAAGATGTGAGTACAAATTTGGCCTCACACACTTAACTACTTGTGTGATCCTGGGCAAGTCACTTCACCCTAATTCCCTCAGTTTACTCATCTGTAAATTAGCTGGAAAAGGAAATAGCAAACCATTCCAGTATTTTCCAAGAAAACCCGAAATGAGGCCATGAAAAGTTGGACATGACTGAAAAGAATTTAACAACAATCAGAGGAATGATTTGATTCTAAGTCTTTATTTTAAAGTCCAGATGTCTTTTTTCTCTTTGTGTTCCCACCATTTAGTATTGTACTTGACACATAGTAGGCATTTAATAAGTGTTTATTGCTTAATTTGCCTATCAACTAGATAATAATCCTTCTCATAAGGACAGTAAAACAATGAACAAATTTATTATAAACAAAGAGTAATTCAAAGAGTTATATAAAACAAAGAGTAACTACTCTACTCCTTCCTTCAAATGCTTGTCCTATTTCTGTTCCTGGATTCCATAATAAGCATTCTTTCTTTTTCATAAAACTACATACATTTTCCCATAGAATCCTGAAAATGAAAGAAACTCTGGAAAATATCTAATTTAATCTCATAATTTCCCAGATGAGGAAAGTGTAGCTCAGAGAGGTTAAATGACTCGTCATATAACTTTTTAATGGTACAAACATACCTAAGTTTCTAGTATGAAAGAAATAAGGAAGAATAATGGAATTCCAGTCCAATTCAACAGGATGTTATGTACTAATTCTGTGTCAAAAAGACAAAATCAATGCCTGTGCTAAAGGAGCTTATGTTCTACTTAGGGAATACAACATGTAAATCCATGAATCTTGTGTATGTGCATATGTACTTGTGTGTGTGTCTGTGTAAATTGTCATTATTTAGCTTTAATTGTACTTTAGTTCACACTATCAGTTTCAGATTTAGAAGGAACCTCAGAGTCTTTCTTATCAATACCAGAAAAGGAACCTTCTCTACAACATAGTGAAAAATGGTAAATAAAGACAAGTGACTGGAATTTTACTTAGCCCAGTCTAGGCTGATGTTCTTCTCAAGTTCTGAGAGCACAATGGCTGCTCTCTGTCTTGGGCCAGTTGAAACCCATTCTGACTTCACTTAAAAGGTAACATATTTATTACAATATGTTGTTTAGGATAGGGTAAGGTATGTGGGCTGAGGATTCCCTACTCTTAATCAATTCTACCTTTCTCCCACCATTTGATTCTGCAAAGAATTGCTTCTGTCCTTATCTGAGCTAAGGCTACTCTTCCTTCCTCTCTGTCTCAGTTTTCCCTTTCTATCTGACTAACCTAGACTAAGCCCACATTGAATACAGACCAAGTGACAGTCACAGATGGTATCGGAGTCAGGTACAGGTGCCAGGCGTGACCTAGCCACCTTGGTGAAGCTAATGCCCACCAAAGGCAACTGAGCAGTTCAGGGCTGTCTCTGGTAATTCCTGCTTGAGACTTCTCCAGGTGTTAAATCAGAGTATGATACCAAAAGATGTTCTGGAAATGGCTGGTTTCTCTCAAGAACAGGTTGCAGGTCAATAGGAGGCAATAGCTGGGTTTTGGAGATGTTTCCTTCTCCAGAGTTCAAACCCAACTCCTCCATGGCAGTTATTTCCTCAGAATTTTAACCCCAGGTTTCTGAGATCCTCACCTGCCCTTCCTGGTTCTCTTCATTCCATCCACTCTGTATTTCTACTCTGGTTCATTTCTTTCTTCCAAAATTTGCACTTATCAATAGACAACTAATGGTCATATAGATTTTACCTTAAAAGCCTACTACCTCCTGAAGCACCTCATTTTATTTATGAATAAATGAACAAATCATTTTTTAAACACTTGCTTTTGCAAAGTACTATATTAAGCACTGGGGTCAATCAATCAGGTAGTCAACAAGCATTTATCAAATGCTAATCATGTGCCAGGCACTATACAAAACACTGGGGACACAAATACAAAAAATTCCCAAAAAACAGGTCCTGCCCTCAAGGAGCTTACTTTCTAAGGGGGGAAGGCAACATAGAAAAGGAAACTGAAGTGGAGGAGGGAAAAGATATCAGTCACCAGGTGTGATGGAAGAATTGAGATTGCAATCTGATGAGAAATGAAAAGATGACTGACTTAGGCATCCTCTTTAAATAATGGCTCTAGGACAGTGATGGGGAACTTTTTAGAGACCTTAGATACTGAGTGCTCAAACTGCAACCCTCATGCAACATGTGAGCCCCTCCATCTAACTCCAGAAAAGGGAGGGAGGAAGCACTCCCATTCAGCTGCTGGGCAGAGGGGAGGGTCATGTGGGAAATATCCTCAGGCATACATGAAGAGGGTGAAGGGAGCCTCTTCCTCTAGCATACTCTAGTACATGTGCCATAAGTTTGCCAACATGGTTCTAAGAGGAAGGGGCTACAAGGGTTCATGGTATTTCTGACCTGAACTTCAAACCTGAAGTGATCTTCTATGATGAAATTTTCTAAAGCATAAAAGGAGAGTACAATTGCAGCCTGGAGAGAATAAAGAGATAGCTGGCCTGGCATACAATTTTTTTTTAATTAAGTCTCTTATCTCAAGAAGCTGACATTCTAATGAAGGAGGGGCAACATTTATTAAAGGTTTTAGCTACAAGTTAGATGGAAAGATCTTGTGCATGGTCCTTCGGATGTGGTGGCAAAAACAGATGATAATGTTTCCTCTTTAATGTGATTTCCACTGATAAAATCATATCTGTATCAAATGTTGTATCATTTGATGGTGCTAAGGACCTTGGTGGCAAGAACCTTGTTTTCTAGGTCATCAGTAGATGTGTCTATAGCAGCTACAGGAGCAGCTGCCAGGTTGAATCTCCATAGGTAGTATTTTCCAAAATGATGGTTATGGACTCATGACTTCAAGTGTCATTATTTCCAAGGCTTTTGGATTCAGGGTCCTGGGATGTCTCCATCAGTATCTGACATCAGAGTCTAATAGAGGATGGTGGTCAATGTCTGAGCCATGCCACATCTTGTATCTCCCTCAGGATTCCTTTGATACTTCAGTTAGGCTGGCTAGGTCAACTCTGTGGGTGTCAATTGATTGACTCAAACTATTAGAAATCTTTTCTAAACAATAAACCTATATTTTTATGCGTACCCATTGCACATGTTTCTACACTATAGCAAGGTACAGCAACAAATCTAATTCCTCCTTCAGGTCACAGCCCTTTAAATACTTGAAGGTAGCTTCTCACCTTGGATAAATATCATGAGTTTCTTCAATGGATATTCTCATGGCATAAAACTTGTACTCTTCTTGTCCTACTCTTGACAGTATAGCTTTCTATGTCCTTAAAAGCCAGATTTCTCAGAAATGAACATAATGCAGCAGATCAGGTGGCCTGATGAAGGCAGAGAAGAAAACCATAAAAACAATTTCTCAGAAGCTATAGACCTCCCATCCTAATTCATCCCAGGATCAATTTACCTTTTGTGGTTGCCAGACCACACCATTGACTTGATGGAGTTGTCAATCCATTGATCAAAATGCCTGAATGTTTTTGTTGTTGTTTTTTTTTCAGACAAACTATATAATTATCCCTTCCCTATTTTGTACTGATAGTCTGTTTTTTCAATCCAAGAAAATAAGACTTAATATTGCCATTAAATTTCATCTTAATAGATTTGATCCATTGGCATATCTTGTTATGATTCTGATTCTTTTTTTCTAGCACGTTAACAGTCCCTCTCCAGCTTTGTGGCATTAGCAGATTTGATAATTTATGCCTGAGCCAGGTAGGTAAGTAGAATGGTGAGGTTGGAGTCAAGAAGACCTGAGTTCAGATCCGGCCCCAGTTACTAGTTATGGGGCCCTAGGCATCACTTAACACCTGTCTGCCTCAAAGTCCTTAATTCTAAACTGAGGCAAATAGGGTTAAGTGACTTTTCCAGGTTCATACAAGTAGTAGGTGTCTGAAGTCTGAGTTGATCTCAGGAAGATGAGTCTTCTTGATTCTAAGCCCAGTGTTCTATCCACCGTACCACCTAGCTGCCCTTGATATTCATTTACTGTTTCTTTAATAGTAGATTTCTGGCATAACTTTAGAATATGTCAAGGTGACTGCTCTATAGTTTGCAGATATTCTTTTTTTCCCTTTTTTGCAAAATCAGGATAACATTTGCCATTTCCCAGTCCCGTGGTTTCTTTCTGGCCCTCTTCAGCCTATTAGAGATGACTAATTGGTTCAGGCATTGCATTTTCAAATTCTGTCAGTATAGAAGATTATAGTTCATTTTGGGTCAGCTGATTTAAGCCATCAAATTGTTCGGATTCTCTCTCTCCTTAGTTATCTTGAGTTTTAGAACAAAGAACATTCTTCTAGGCACAGAAGAGAGAAGAAAAATAAGTATAAAACATCTCTACTTCCTTTTTGCCAATAGTTATCATTTCCTCTACCTTGACTAGTGATTCTATCCCTTCTTTAGTAGCCTCTTTTCCCAAATTAACTTTTTCACAAAGACCATTTTTGTTGTGCTAAGCTTTCCTTGCCAGACTTCAGAATATCCAAATTATTCTGAGCTAATTGTACTCTTGGCCTTTTTCTTACAATTGTATCATGCCATGCTTTTTGTATCCACTCTGTTATCTGATGTTACTTCCAGCTTCAGTCCCCTATGCATCCACACTATATAGTATATACTCTTTAGATAGCTCCTTTTTCTGTCTTATTAGAATCATTTCTTCTTTGTGCCTTTACGATTTCATTGTTAAACTTTTCATTTTTCTTACATTGACTTCCTGGTAGAATTTTAGTCCTTGGAATTCTGCCTATCCTTTATCTGACTCTTTTGAAATTTCCTTTTCATAAATCAAAGATGTCTGTCAGATT
Organism: Gracilinanus agilis; assembly: GCF_016433145.1. Classification (NCBI taxonomy): domain Eukaryota; kingdom Metazoa; phylum Chordata; class Mammalia; order Didelphimorphia; family Didelphidae; genus Gracilinanus; species Gracilinanus agilis. The sequence continues at coordinate 432,282,748 of NC_058133.1, read as the reverse complement.
GTCTTAGTTTTCTTCACTTCTATCAAAAACTGATTTCTTTTTGTGGATGTAGATTTTCTCTCAGCAAAAACTGCATTTTTAAGTGAATAGAGTGCTGGGCCTGGAATCAGGAAGACCTGAGTTCATGTCTGTCCTCAGATACTCACTAGTTGTATGAACTTGGACAAACCACTTAACCTTTTTTTGACTACTGGAGGATGAAGTAGCAAACCACTTCAGTATCTTTGATGAGAAAACTCCATGGACAGCATGGTCCATGCAGTCACAAAAAGTCAGATATGACTGAACAAGTGAACAAAAATAACAACAAATTTTCTCTTCACAAAGACTCTCAGTTCTCATCAGTGGGACAAATCTTGTAATGCTTTGTATACTCCAAAAAACAGTACGTAGTAGATAATTCACTGAATCTTGGTTAATTGGTTTAAATAACCTATAGGTCTCCCCTTGGCAAAAATAATAATAATAATAATTGCCTGATAGCTCTTTCTATTTTGCAATAATCTTTCTACATGCTATTTTACTTGAACTTCATGGCAGCCTTGTGAAATAGGGCTTCAGGTATTATTAACCTAATTTGGTAGCTGAGGAAATTTGCATCTCAAAGAAATGAAGTAGAGGTCCTAAAGGTGGCACACTGTATATAAGACTGGAATAAGATTTGAACCTAGGTTTTCCTGACTCTAAGTCTAGAACTCCAACTCCTACTTCATGCTGCTTTCAAAGTTTACTCCTAAAATTTCATCTTTCTGGATAAGCTTTTTTTTCTCCTCCATCTTCAAGATATTAATGTTAGATTCACATATCTATCATGCCGTTGTTTTTTACTTGGAATTATCATGATTCCAGGATGCTGGATGGTTCAGTAGACAGAGCACTGGGTCTGGGAGTTAGGAAAGTCTGAGTTCAAATGTGATCTTAGACACTTATTAGCTATGTGATATGGGGACAAAGTCATTCAACCTCTTAGCCTTGGTTTCCTCAATTGGAAAATTGGGATCATAGCAGCATCAACCTCTTGGGGTTGTTGTGAGGATCAAATGATATGATAATGATAAAGTGCTTAGCATGGTGACTACTTTGTAGTAGATATTTGAAGAATGCTTGTTCTTTCTCTTTCCCTCTCTGCAGTTTTGCTGGAAAAGACCAAATATTCACCACCAGTTCAGTCCGTGTGAAAGCTATTTTTCTTTTTCTTTTTTCTCTTTTCTGCTGTAGTCCACAGGTTGTTGTTATTATTTGAAGCTTCATCCTTTTTGGCTTCAAAAGCAGTATTACATGACTGGGATTAAAAAGAATCACGCCATCTCCTTTTGTTACGTTTACCCAGCAGTCCCCAGTGATGCACATTGCTTGATGTCATTCTCTGCGTCAAGGGTGGCCTCATTCATTTGATGACCTCTGTGGCAATGAGAAGAGAAGCCTGAGATGGATGCTTTTTAGCATCGAATTGGCAGAGCCAGGGGCCAAATTATCTAAGGCTCATCCCCCTTATTCCATAGAAGACCATTGAATTTATGCTCCTGCCTTGTTCCCACTTGTATGAACATCCTTTTGATCCCTTTGATCAGGAATTGTAAATTTTATTTATATAAAACTTAAAGGTTTAAAAAACATTTTACCCATAAGAAGTCTGTCTTATGAGCTTATAAAACTCATTTTACAAATGATGAAACTGGCATATAGAGACCCGACTTGCCACTGATCACCCAAAAGGAGCAAGAGTCAGAACTCAAACTCACATCTGCCTCACTGGGCACTGCCTTCCAGTATGTTACTTGACTTCCCCTATCAATAGGGGAATTTATTTTGCCTAACTGCGTAAACCTGTCACTAAGGCTTTTTTCTTTCTTTTTCTACATTGTGGGGGCAGAGGTAGGTGGGAGGTGAGAGAGAAAAATAAAAGCTTTTCAATTGATTAAAATATAATTTTTTAAAAACTGCAGAGATTAGTAGGTTGTCTACTTTCTTCTGTGTAGGTTTTGCCTGGTAACGCATTGCTACAACCATGGATTTTAAGATCATTAAGCTAGTCAGGGTTTTCTCTGTGTTCTCTAACTCCCTGCAGCACCTACCAAAGCCTGGTTCTGACTGGTTGGTGAGCTTGCTGCAGAGATACATGATATTCATAAAGAATGAGTTGGCATTCGTTAATGGTATATCTGCCTAATTTGAGCAGAGAGGAGTTTGTTCAAATCTGTTTGGAACTAGAGTAAACACCAAGTAGGAGCTGATCCTGACATTCTAGCATTCACTTTTCCTTCTTTCTCTCTCTCTTCCCCTCACTATTTTGTCTTCTTTTCTTCTTTCTACTTTTCTTTTCTCGATTGTTCATTTGCTTTTTTTTCTTCTTTCCTCCTATCCTACAAACATCTTGGCCTTATCCAAGAGGCCCTTAAGGCATTTATGGACTATTCAGCTAGAATATGTACTAACCTCTGCTTAGCAACCCCCAAGACCTTTATTTATATGATGTAATATTACTGCTGCACTCAAATTTCCAAGAATGACTAAGTATTGCACACAAACACACTAATAGTCACGCAAATACACAGATAGATAGCTAGATAGATAACTAGGTAGATAGATAGATAGATAGATAGATAGACAGACAGACAGACAGACAGACAGACAGATTGGTTCCTGTGGCATGCTAGGTTCAGGGATTTGGGGAGTTGTCTGTATGTGAACCCTAAAGAGAAAACAAAGGATGATCATGGCAAGAGTAATGGTAGCAACTAATCTTTACAACATTCTTGGCATCCCTGCATGCTTATGATAAATTACCACCACCAGCCATATTCTACTTGACTGTTCTTTCTTATTTGTGAACTAAAGTTGTACTCGTTTACATTATCATCGATGGTTTCATTAACTGTTATTAAAGCAAGTTCATTAGTATCATGGACTATAGAATAAGCATTAGTCAGGATCATGAGTGAGTGTGTGTTTGTGTGTGTATACATATGAATATGTATGGTTAGGGGAAGGAATGTGAGGGAGATGTGACTAATGTCAAGGTTATTAGACTAGTAACCACCCAAGTCTCCTAGACTTTACAGTTTCAAAATGATGAGTGCTGGTTTTCAAAGTGGAGGAGCTAAGTTTGAATCAGAGAAGTCAAGCCATTTAACTTCTCTGTGGACTTCAATTTCCTTGCTTGTAAAATGAATGGGTTGGACTAGGTAATCTTTAGAGTCTCTTCCATTTCTATACAGCTCCATGTTTCAGATTTACCTTTAATAAACTGTGGAATTACAGACAAGTTATTATACCACTCTGTGGCAGTTTTTCTTTATAAAATATAGAAATAGGATTAAAATCACAGACATGTTCAAAAACTCCTAGAACAGATATGATCTATAGATTGAAAACTGCTGAATTTGGGGTTAGAGGATCTAGATTTAAACCTAGATTTAGATTAAAATCTAGATTTAGAAAGTCAAACAAGGAGTTAAACCTTTGGCAGGTTACTTAACTTCTTTATTCTTCCATTACTTTATTTGTAAAATGAGAGGGACAAGATTCAAGTTTTGACATTCTTCTATCTCCAACTCTGAACTTTGTTTAGGTCCTCTGAAAAGGTACTAGAAGTTTAAGTTCAGTTTAATCCATAAATATTGCTTTTGAAGGGTAATATCAAAAATTGGTTTTTATAATTTTTTATCAGTTGAATTTTCATCATTCTCAGTATTCCCCTTTTTATTGCATTTGGAGGAAGGGAGGGGATGGAATTTTTAACATCTTAGTTTAAAAAAAATTGAAAGGTGCACCTGACGTTAATTGATTTGTAGAAAGAAAATTAGAAGTTGCCAACTTTTCTCTGTTGTAATTATAGCAAACATAGGTTTGCATTCACCAAACAAAACAATTCTGTTCTCATCATTTCAAATGCTGTATTTCACTTTTGTTTTACTCTGTTCATTTCTTCCATAATTTCTTTTTGGAGCAAGCACCACAGAGCAAGATTTAAGTAGAAAAAGAAATATGTATTTTTAATGATGTGGGGGTATAAAAGATATGACTCACTAGTCCTGTATTTCAGCCAATTTTATATAACATACAGTTGAAAAACCTTAGCTTTGATTTTAAAATAATTCTTATTCAAGCCTGAATTTTTAATGCTTGAACCTAAAAACTTATGGTTATACCATATAACATGTACTGTGATTTTTAAAAAATATATTAAAGATAGCCACAGTTGAATGAACACATCAAGTGATTTTTTAAAAGATGCAATCAACCAAATATTAATTAAAATCTAGCTGTGTACAGGGTACTGTGCTAGCACCATAGGGAGAGTGACAATAAAATAAGGTTTACAAAGCACTTTTCATGGAAGAATGATGTTATAATCTCTGAACTTAAGGAACTTACAATCTTATTGGGCAGACAAGACAAAGTAAAACCCTGAAAAAAATTAAATAATATTAGAACAATTACATAATACAAGGCAAAATGAGACAACAACATCATCAACAATACTTATGGAGTGTTTAGTTGGCAAAAAGACAGTTGTTTTAAGCTGTTATTATAAACACCTAATTGATCCCTTTTCCAATTAAAAAAGGGATTATACAAAAGCAGTGGTAGTGGTTCACTAATAAAGCAATTCACATATATTGCTTTATTACAATAAATAATTTTACTTTTTCATTTGTTCTTCTCCCTAAAAAAATCTTTGGAAAATTATCATTAAATTCATTTTAGAAATGAGGAATTGAGACTCCATGACTGAGTATGGTTCTCAAGGTCATACTGAAAGTGTTAAAGACAGGGCTAACATCCAGGTCATTTGACTGAATGTGATGTTCTTTCCACTACAAGAGATATAGTCAAAGCCATATTGCTTCTCAAAAAGATGGCAACATATTAATCAATCAGGGTTGTGTTTAGCAAGTGGCGCCCGCCCCAATCTATGACACTTTACTATCCTTTATAATACTCCTCCCCTTCCCCCATCAGAGAAGTCATCATCTGACAAAAAAGACGTATGTATATATAAAATTATGTCTTGTTTCTATTTATCAATCTACCCACCTTTAGAGAAAGAACTGAAGGAATTTTTATTGCAAGTGACTACAGAAATAGGGTTAGAGTACTTTCAGTAGCTGGATAACTTAGCTATGAATTATAACACATCTAAGGTCACACTGTACTTTCTTCATCCCTTTTTGTGGCACAGGATATAAAAGGATATAAGGAGTAGAATGTATGGAGAATGCATTTGAATCCTTTACTATGATGCACTAAAAATAAACTCCATCTTCTGAGATTCTGTAAAATCATGTCTAATTCAAGGTCATTTTCAGAAGTATATTTCACTAACTCCATGTTAGAGAAGGGCTATGAAATATAGTAAATACCCCAGGGATGAAGCGAATTATTTGCCGGTAGTTAAACCTACTCATTAAATATAACTAAGTGGGTCTAATCCCACTTAACCCATAAACTTCGGTACTAGTTGTGGAGGAATAGGATGATGATGACACAAAGGAATAGAGTTGGGAGGTTGCTTATCTTAGGACAGGGAGAAATTCTCATTTTTTCTATAATTAAAAAAGGGAATAATTTCTCCTCTGACAGCCTAGATAGAATTTATAAAATGTGAATGGCTTGCTAGGCAACAAGAATCATCTGTGTAGCCAGATCAAAGTACAAACATGTTCCCCACTACCTTGGGGGCACAGTCTCCCCAATACTTCAGTTGGAGAGGGGGAGATTAGATGCACAATTTCATATCTCATTAATATCCAAAGCTGACATGATTACTAGTTTCTGATGAGCTAGAGTCATGGGCCTGGACTGACTTCTCAGTATGATCACTGCTAAGTTGGTTTCAACACCAACCCTACTCAATTTAGGGTAGATCTCTATGAGCCAAAGTTTCTTGATGAGATTAGAGACTCTCCTTCATGGACCTGGAAGAGAAATGGATGAAAAAATTGCCAGGAACCTCAGCCACAGGGAGTAAGGAGGAACTAAGATCTTCCCCATCCTTTATCTCATGGTCTAACCAGAAGTGACTGGAATTATCTCACTCCCCTAGATGCAAATGCAGCAAAATCCAAGCTATGGTTGATACTGACTTAGAGCATTTTGAAGATTCTAACAGTTTTAGCTGTGTAGTCAGTGGGAAAAGGCTTCTCACAATGACATGGTGGGCCAAGGCAGAATGTCCAAATATGCACCAGTCCTCACAACTCTCCCAGAAGCAGCTCCCTAATATCATCCAAATGGATAGTGAGATTTTAGCAAATTAATGATGATATGCACATATACCACATCCCCAATACATATATACACACAGGGCAAATGTTGATGTGACCGATCCTAGTAATGGTGGTTTTTGAGGACTTGTAAATGACTCCTGGAAATCCTAATCCATCAATTAAGAGAAACTCTGGTGGTGATGGGACCTTTTTACTTAGTCATGTTTTGGGTAGTTTTGGAATCTTGGTTTTTGGTTTTTCATCTTTTAAGGGAGGGAAGAGTACCTAAGGGTCTGGGTAGACTTATGAGTTGGTGGGTTTCTAAAAACACTCTCTAGGAATTTCTTCTGTCTTCCAGGTACTTTCCTTTCTCTTCACCCAAATAATCAATATGTCATTTCAGACTTTCATTACCTTGTACCTAGCTGATTGAATAACCTCTTAATTGGTCTCCCTACCTCAAATTTCTTTTCTCTGTAATCCATCCTCCTCATGGTTGCCAAAGAATTTCTTAAAATGTAGCTCCTTCCATATAAATTTCTCTACTCAACAACTATAGCAGATTCCTGTTACTTCTAAAATTATATAAAGTCCTCCACTGGGCATTTAAAGTCCTTTGCAACCTGTTCCCAGCTTTTTTTTTTTATTTTATTCAGGCTTATTGAACCTTATTCCCCTTCATGTTCTCTATGGTCTAATAAAACTGACCTTATTGTGCCTTATAGAAGATAATACCTCTCTGCTCTTTGTGCCTTTAGACAGGCTGTCACTCATGACTGGAAAACACTCTTTCTTCACCTGTGCCACTTACTAATCCCTAGTCTTAAAATTTTAGATCAAAAATCACTTTCTTTAGCAAGCTTTTCCTAAACTCTCCAGCTTCTAGCTTCTTTTCTTACCACCTAATTCTGTGTGCATGTTATAAGGACCCTGTACCTATATATATTGCCTCCCCTTTTTGAATGTAAGCTCCTTCTAAGGAGAGACAGATGATTTTTGTCTTTGAATTCCAAACGCCCAAGACAATAACATATAGTAAGTGCTCAATGAATGGTTGTTCATTGGTTGATTAATTTATAGAACTTGGGAAGGTAGAGGAAAAATGACAGAATCCCTAAAATCCTGCCTTAAAGGAATTAATATTCTATTTTAGGATACAATATGTACACACATAAATAAATACAAAATATGTGCAAAGTAATTACTAAATAACTAGAGGCCAGTGTAGTAAGAGGGAAATCTGGAAAGGCCTGATGTAGGAAATATCTCAAGCTCAACTGTAAAGGAAGCCAGATTATCATAAATCATTTACAAAACAAGCTATAATCCTTTGTTACCATCTATCTTGTTTTTTGAATGTCAAGCTCCCGTGTCACGTCATTCTTATCTTTACATATTATACTAATAGTTCACATGTAGAGAGGGGTCTTTGTTTATGTCTTGATCAATTCACCTTTGACCCAGTTCCAACTAGTTATGTTGAGAAAAAAGAAATAATTGCCTCACTTCCCTCCTTCTTTCTGGCCTTTTCACGTTGCCAGTCAATCTTGTGCTTCTAACTCCTTTTGGTCTAATGGATTCTGAAAAGCTATTCAGGCAGTAACAGGTTACAAATAAGATCTCATTTTTTTTTTCTTTTTAACAAATGCCTACATAGCAACAGCAATGAACTAGCAAGATTGAACAAATGTGCCTGGAATTTACCATTGCCATTAAATGGTACTTACAAAATAAACTAATCTGATTGATTTTCTGAAATGCATAGGTTATTTTGCACCATAATAATGAAGTACAAGTGGTAAGTGACTCACATAAATGACAGAAACATGATTATCAGTTGAAATCAAAGATGAGAAGACATGGTAAGCAAACACCTTAGTAACTTTAAATTGTCACTAATCCCATAGAAATTACCTTTTAGAATACTGAAAGAACTAGTGGATGAGACGTTTCAAAAGTCACTCTTTGTAAGTTTTTTTAAAATCCTAATTAGGCATGTTTATTATTATTGTTGTTGCTGCTACTTCTCTTTTCTCTTTCTTTTTAGAAAAAAACTATTCATTATTTTTAACATTCTTTTCTTTTTAAATTTTGTCTTCCAAATTCTCTCCCTCCCTCTCACCCCTTCTCTATCCTCTGAGAAAGTAAGCAATACGATAACTATACACGTGAAATCATGCAAAACATATTTTCATATCAGCCTTGTCAAAAATAAAGCAAAAAAAAAAAGAAAATAAGAAATTTACTTTGCTTTCTCCTCAGAGTTCATCAGTTCTCTATGGAAAGTTGATAATAGTTCTTCATCATCTTGGATCATTATATTGATAATAATAATCGTCTTTCACAGTTAATCATCATTATAACACACCATGCACAATAATCCCAGTTCTTCTCACTTAACTTTTTATCAGTTGATATAGGTCTTACCTTGGGTTTTTTTTAACTCTCCTGCCTCCATCGTTTTTATAGCTATTCACAATCAGAGAATATCCTGTTTGCCACTTTTTAGAGCACGATAGTATACCATCACAACAATATATCACAATTTGCTAAGCCATTCCTCTGTTGATGAGGATCTCCTCAATTTTAAAGTTGTTTGGAGGAGAATATTGCAAGAGTTCAGCTTCTCAGCCTGTATGCCTCCATCTTGGTCTTAGGTAGGATTTTAACAGCATCTATGATTTTATTTAAAGTTGCTTTGAAACAGATTTACTATTTTTTCCCATTTTTACTCATTCCTTCTTAGTTCTCCAAAATCTACAAGCTGTGTAGCTATGGTGTGACAATCTCTCATCATCCTTGCAGTTATCATTGTTGGTATCTTGATTACATAACCATGAATATATCGGGTCCTTGTTAAACATTTGCTAAATTGAAATGAATAAACGAACTCTCACATTCCTACAAATAAAACCCTCCAGCTTCCCAAAGTTTGAATGACCTAACTCCTATCGTTCTCCTCCTTAACTCTCTTTATTCTAGGATTAAACTATTCCCTAGGTCCTTCATCCTTCAAGATTTCACCTATGTTTTTCGCCCTGTCTTAGGGGCTATTGAACAACCGATACTCCTTGCTTCTCACTACCTATTCCACTTGCCTTGGTAATAATACTATTAGAGATGAACAGTGGTTGTAGTAACAAAGAAGCAGAAGGAAAATACTGTCAAAGTAAATTCTGAATGCTTATGATCTGAGCTGATCTTTTCGTGACAAAGGAAGGAAAGGAATGACGAGGCATCCAGAAGTTCTAACTCAGTCCCCTTAATCAATCAATGGGCTTTATAAATTAGATTTACCCCCGGAGTTAAAAGGAGAAAGTATCCAGGTCCAAAAATATTTTACTCAATTGTTTGTTTCATATAATATTAATTAAAAAAAAGAAAATGCCAACTAGTGAGAAGGAATATATTGGTATGAACATGATTCCTTTCCAATGTAAATGATGGAACAAATACTTTACTATTTTAAAGGGAAAAGGGGGTGTTAGTAATCCAGATATGTGAGTATGAGGAGAAAAAGGCAAGCAGAAAGGGGAATGATGGAAAAGCTGAAACTCACCACTAATATTGTCATGCAAAAACACTTCGATATTGGTCATTGTTGTAAGAGCCAAGTTATACATAACCCAAATCCTAAAATAAAACCATAAATACACTGATATGAAAGACGACTCCATCAGTTCTTTCTCTGGAGGTGGATAGCATTCTCCATCATGTCTTTCAGTATTGTCCCAGATCAGTGCATTGTTGAGAGTAGCCAGGTTTTCAGAGATACACATCATCCAATATTGCTATTATTATATACAATGATCTCCCAGTTCTGCCTAGTTCACTCTGTATCAGTTCCTACATATCTTTCCAGCTTTTTCCAAAATCATCTTGCTTATCATTTCTTATAGCACAATCTTCTTATAGCATTTTATCAACATGTACCACAGTTTGTTCAGCCATTCCCCAATTGATGGACATCCTCTCAATTTCTAATTCTTTGCCACTATAAAAAGAGTTGCTATAAATATTGTTTTACAAGTAAGTCCATTCCTCTTTTTTATTATCTCTTTGAGATATAGACCCAGCAGTGGTATTACTGGATCAAAGGGTAATCCATAGTTTTATAGCCCTTTGGGATTAGTTCTAAATTGCCCTTTAGAATGGTTGGATTAGTTCACAACTCCACCAACAATGCCTTAATATCCCAATTTTGCCAAATCCCCTCCAACATTTACCAGTTTCCTTTACTGCCATATTAACTAATCTGATAGGTGTGAGGTGGTATCTCAGCATTGTTTTAATTTGCATTTCTCTAATCAAGAGTGATTTAGAACCTTTTTCCCTGTGATTATTGATGGCTTTGATTTCTTCATCTGAAAATTACTTGTTCAAAACCTTTGGCCATTTATCAATTGAAGAATGGCTTGTATTCTTACTAATTTGACTTAGTCCTCTAAAATTTAAGAAACTAGACCTTTAATAGAGACATTTGTTATAAAAATTTCCCCACATTTTGTTGTTTCCCTTCTAATCTCGGTTATATTAGTTTTGTTTGTACAAAAGCTTTTTAATTTAATATAATCAAAATTATTCATTTTACATCTTCTAATACTCTCTACCTCTTTTTTGGTCATAAATTCTTCCCTCTTCCAAAGATCTTCCAAGTAAACTATTTTATATTCCCCTAATTTAGTTATGGTATCACTTTTTATATCTATACCATATATCCATTTTGACCATATCTTTTCATAGGGTGTGAGATATGTTCTATATCCAGCTTCTGCCATACTGCTTTCCAATTTTCCCAACAGTTTTTGTTAAAGAATGAGTTCTTATTACCTTGACTTTTGATTAACAAGAAAACTTTATTCAAACTTTTTAGATAGACTACTAACTAGTTAAACTGAAATAAATGTCAGACTAAATTTTTTTAATTTGCAAAGGGTAATTCTTATGCCTTAGTCAATTATATAACAGTTCTTTGTTTTGAAATCATCAAATTGATTGTTAACATTTATATACACATCCAGCAAACCTTTATAAAGAATTTACAGGTCACTAAGAATCCCACAGTTCTTAAGGGATTATCATTATTTCATCTGCTTGGGGAACTTCTAGAATGGGAATTCCTTCCATGTAATGATGCTACTCAGATTCCAGTTAGCTATGACTTAGTTGGCAAGACCCCAGAAATTACTTAAGGCACCTAAAGGGAAAGTGATTTACCTTAAGTAACACATCTAATAAGTGTCAAAAGAAGAATTTGAACCTGTACTTTCTATTCAAACATAACCCTCTATCAATTGTACCAGCCTGCCTTTTTAGGAGGGAAAATAAAGAAAAATAAAATTTATTAATAAATATTCTATCTCATAGAATTTAACATCTAGTAGCATTGCCATCCAAGCCAGCCAAATTAGTTAAGAACCTCCTCACAGTTTTCTATCTTCACTAAACATTCTAGCACCACCCTCAACATTCACTATGGATGGAAGGTGGTCTATATTCTTCTAGGACACTTAAGCAGGGAGGAGACTGCTGATATTCCATTCCCTGGGTGACATCTTAAAACAAGACGAAGAATTCAGTTGATGTCTGACTAAATCATGATTTAACTAGCAAATCTATTTTCCTTGACAGGCCTTTAGATTTCCAAAGAGCAACAAATAGGAGATTTTGACCAGCTAACTTTCTTCAGAGATTTGTTGAACAGCGCTGGCAATGAAAATATCTAATATCTTTTTGTTGTTGCTGTTGTGACCAAGAGTATCTCAGCAATGCAAGGTGGATACATTTATTACTTTTCTCAGACAGTGGAAGGGTAGTAATAATAGTTGGGGGAGGAGAGGAAAAGGTTGCAAAGGGAGAGAGAATTTTAACAGGCATGGACAAAGATGTTCACTCCATGGAGGACATGCCAAATGTGCTTTTAACCCTGTTACTCAGTAAACCAGACAGGTAAATTACTGGATCCCAGAAGTATGTCTGAGCATGGTGAGTAGGTATCCTCTTAACTGCATTGCTATTATTTTTATACTTTTTCTCCCTAAATTCATAGAGGTCAGTTTACAGTTATTTGGAAAGATTATAAAGAAAGTCTTAGCAGATATGGTTTAAATCTTAAGTTGGTGATAGCACTGTATTATATGTATGAACATCGTTACTAATTCTCTTCAAAGATTAATGAGAAAATATGAATAGTAAAGTTTTTGTCTTGTATTACTACAGCATTATGAATGAATTAGATTTTTAAATAACCAAAGGCCATGTAAGGGAGCCTGGGTAAAAAATCTTCATATGTCATCCAGGCTTTTCCATTGTGTCCACCTCTTTGTAACTCAATTGGAATTTTCTTGGCGAAGATACTGGAGTAGTTTGTCATTTCCTTATCCAGCTCATTTTACAGATGATGGAGTTGAGACAAACAGAGTTAAAAGACTTGTCTATGGTCATGCAGATAGTGTCTGAGGCCAGATTTACACTCAGGTTTTCCTGACTCAAGCCCAGCCCTCTATCCTGTGCTACCTAGTTGCCCACAACCTGAAAATAAGGAATAATAAATTGTATTTGTGGCTTTTTGACCAATTGGCTACATGACGTTGGGCAAATCACTTGAATTTTGTTTCATATGTCTTTTTTTTTTAAACCCTTAACTTCTGTGTATTGGCTCCTAGGTGGAAGAGTGGTAAGGGTGGGCAATGGGGATCAAGTGACTTGCCCAGGGTCACACAGCTGGGAAGTGTCTGAGACCGGATTTGAACCTAGGACCTCCTGTCTCTAGGCTTGACTCTCAATCCACTGAGTACCCAGCTGCCCCTCCAATCTTCCTAGGGGTGGGGGTGGGGGAGGTGGGGAGGGCGCTTAGAACCCGGGTCATATGTTTTCATTGAAATGTGTAGAGATCACAGACTTAGTTCAGAAAAGGATCCTTAAGGTCATCTCATCTGATTCACCCCTCTCCCAAATCATTTTACAGAAACTATTATCTAAAAAGGTAAAAGGATTGTTTTACCCAAGGTCCTATAGAACCAAGTACTAACAATGACAGGAAACGAATTCAAATCCTTTGAGTCTAAATCAAGCAAGCAATATTGAAAAATAAAAACCTTCAGAATTATTTTATAAATGCTAAATAACAGTATTCAGCAATTATTTTATTAAAGAGCATCATTTCAAGCCCAGCCAGTAAAACAAAAGGAAAGGGTCAGAAACTTCAGCAAATCAGGAAGATTTCAAAGAGGTATAACCTAGCCATCTTCCTGCTTTCCTGGCCAGTTTCCTCTTCCCTTCACCATTGTTTGTTGGAGTACCACTGACCCTGGGCCCAGTTCCTCTTGAGGGAGTTAGACTGGTAGCATATAACAGGTGGCAAATCTCATTGAACCTGCCATCCAACAGAAATAGCAGTTCCTATATTAGGTGAATGACCTTGAGGTGTTTGATTAAATCATTCTCTGAAAGTGATATCAGCACCAGTCCACAACAAACTTGCTGAGGAAATTCCCTCAGCTCCTCCAGTTACTCTCAGGATGATCAAAGAGAAGAATTTGAATAAGTGTTTGCAGAAATTCACTTGAAAGATGGCTGGAATGAAGGCATGAAATTCTTGATGAAGGAGTAAGACTTTTAATGCTAAAAGAGTGAGACTCTCTTTTTCCTTGGCCAAAACTGTTACTTCAACTTAAATGACATGTTTTCCTTCTTCAACCAAGTCTTCACTGAACTCTTTGGGTCACTGTTAGTAAGTACTATTCTGTTTCTGTATTTTTATAAAGCATTCAAGAGTACAGTTTTGACCTTCACACAAAAAGGGGGGGAAAAGTGGCTTGTTGAGGGTCTAAAATCTGTGTTTTTAAGCCAAATGGAACTGATATTTAAATTGCTTTTCTCTATGGAAGCACACAACCTTTTCTCTCCACATTTAATGTCTTACTTTCCTTAATGTAAGAAGCCTATTAAAATCTGGAATGTAACTTCCACTTTGGAACATTCTCTTCTGTCTTGTTTTTCGATGTCTTTGTTTAGGAAAAAACTTACTCTTTATTTGATTTTTTTTCCTTTCAGTGAAAACTTGTGAAATTTTCATGAACTGCATAGTGTCTACTCTGTCAAAATATTATTTGATTTTGTTCTTGAAAGGACTGAGATCAGAGTACTATCTTGTACTAAGCACGTAATGTAATGCTTATGCCCTCATTATAATGGTAAACTATTCCTTTTGGAAGTTTACATTTGTAGCTTGGCATATTTTCCCCTGGGCTACACATTTGTCTAGCCACACTTTATTAGCAGTTCTAATGCAAACACTGCTTGAAGTATGTGTTTGGGGTGGGGTGGAAGAAAAGAGTATGAAGTGTCCCAGAGATAGGGAACAGGTACTCTATTACTCTGTAGCTCTAACTCCATTTCAGAATGTGCCTTAGGCATGTTATCTTTTTTTCTTCCTCTTATCTTTCCCTTTTCTCCAGATACAAGGCTTCTCTTCTTCCTTCCTCCCAACTGAAAGAACAGATAAGGGAGAGAGAATGATCAGTTTAGCGACAAATATCCTGGTTACTTTTTTATTCCAAATCATGCCAAGAACTTCGTTTTGGTCTTTGCATGCCCAGCACTTACCACAGTACCTCATACATGGTAGAGAATTAATACATGCATATTGGATTGTATCAAGCCTTGGGAAAAGCTTTGGTTGTCTACCTTTGATACAATCAGTGTTGTAGTACAAAAGACCTTCTCAGAATCAAGTGTGACATAGATTCCCTTATAGGATGTCTCTCTTAGTCATTGAAATACACAGCACTGTTAATTTATACAACTTTCCCTAGTACTAATGATTAAATTCATTTAGTTTTTGGATGGGAAAGATCACTGAATCTCAGAGTTAGAATGATAGAAGGGAATATATCCATATGTAAACAGAACTCTCCCTATATCATGAAAAATTATCTAATGCAATGGTTCCCAAACTTTTTTGGCCACCACCCCCTTTCTAGAAAAAATATTACTTAGTTCCCTGGAAATTAATTTTTTAAATTTTAAAAGCAATTAATAAGAAAGATAAATGTACCTGTGGCCGTCACTGATTCCCTGGATCGCTGTAGCACCCACCAGGGGGTGGTAGCGCCCACTTTGGGAATCACTATTCTAATGTCTGCTTAAAGGCATCCAGTGAGATGGAATAATTTTACTGTAGGGTCCAATCTAGGCAGAGCAAGTATGCTAGGACCTGGGTGAGGTACAAAGACCTGGTCCTACTCTCATGGAGCTTACATGAAGCACTCATGATTGACTATAACATAAAACATGAGTAAATAAGAGAAGTACAAATTGTTGTATGAGGTGTTAGGGAAAGAGTTCACTGAAGTCATAGGAGAAAAGGTCATTAATGACTAGGGGAGGAAAATCAAATAAATCTTGTTGAAGAAAGTGGAATTTGAGTGAGGCATCAAAGGATATATAGGAATTCCGGAAGAGAGGGGGGAAGAAAGAGAGCCTTCCATGTATAGAAAACTGAGCAGAAGCACAGATTTCAGGAAATGTATGTGAGAAAGTGATCATATAACATGTACATGGACAGTACAAGATAAAACAAAAAAGTCAGTCAGATGATTATGCCTTTTATAACAATCAGATTAAGAATTAATTAAAATGTTAAAGATTTTGAACTGCAGACTAAGTTGGTTTGACCTTACCTGTTGGGCAAAGTAGAGCCAATGAAGGGTTCTGAGCTCAGTAGAGACTAGATTAGGTCTTTATAAAAAGAAGCTAAGTCTGCCAGAATGTAAAAGATGGTCTGAAGGAGCCAGTAAAGTGAAGGCTATTACAATAATCCAGGCTGTTAATAATGAGAAACTGTATTAAAGTGGTGGGTTTGGGGATAGAATTGTGAGACTCTAGCTTTTTCCCACTTTCAACAAAAACAAGAATTAGAAGGATTTTTATAGCATTTTACATAAATTTTCTTATTTGATCCATAAAGCAACCCTGTGAAATAATAGGTCCTATTATTCATTACATTTTACAAAGAAGGAAGTTGAGTCTCTTAGAAGTTAAGTGACTTGTCTAGGGTTATATTGAAAATAGGTATATAAAGAAACATTTGGACTGGGGCTTCTCTGAATCCAAGTTTAGCATTCTATCCAGTAGTCCACCTAGCTATAGAAGCATCTAGAAATTCTTCTACACAGTTGACTCCCCCATCTCTTCTTTCTAAAACCCTCTTATCATCTTTGCCTCAGAAATTCCTTGACTTTTTTCAAAGCATACTTCAGATACCACCACCTCCTCCTACAGAAGCCTTTCTCGATTTTCCCCAGCTATCAGTGCCCTTTCTCTGTTGAGATTACTTTGAATTGGTAGAGTGGTAGCTACTTTGTATTTATTTGTATAAGGGAACACATTTGAAGCACTTTATAAACCTCAAAATACTATATAAATATTATTACCTTCATCGTTATTATTTTGTAGCCCTTTGGTAGACTATAAGCTCCTTGAGGGATTATTTGCGTCTTTGTGCAGCCTAACACACTGCTCAATTCTGAACAGGTAATGATTGACTCAGAAAGTACCAACTCTTTTACTATGTTGTGATCTTGAACAAATTGTCTCTCCTCTTTGGATCTTAGCTTCATCATACACAAAATGAGGATATTGTACCATATGCTTTCTAAGGTCATTTCTATTTCTAAAGTTTTTGATAAAGCAAACTTAAAAATCTATAATATCACAGTACACCAATTATGACATGAACAATGTTATAGTCTTAAATGCTGATAGGCTTTGAAACTTAACTAATCAAATATAGGATATTAAATGATATTAGATGATTCTTAATTTTCTTGTTGTTGTTATCTGTATTAGCTGTGGGAAACAATTCTGTCACTTGGGTGTGACTTGTGATTTGGATAATGTTTCCCTGTAGGACTGACTGGCAGCGGAAATAACTGAGATGTCTTGTACATTTAGTGGCAATAGTGAGATGACTGGATTTTTAAATATCAAAGGTCATTAAGTTCAAAATTTATCAGTGATAAGATTTCCCTTGGTAATGGCTTTTCTTTTTTTTCTTTTATTTTCCCAATTTGCTAGCCACATAAATTGTCCTTCCTAATTGACTTTCCTTATAGATTATGATTTTCTTTAGTCTAAAGTACCTCTCCCTCTTTGGATCATGTCAGCAAGAGTGAATCTAAAAATAGTTTTTAGACTTGGGAATTGACTTAGTTTGATATTTATCAGTACCAATCTCTTCTATTTTTCCCCATTTCCTGAACTAAGAAATCCTGAGCATTTACCTATGAAAAAAAACATTGAAAGTTTTTCTACCAAAGACTCTCATAGAAAATGTAAAGGGAAGAATGGAAAGAAAAATGAAATATATTCATTTTTTAAAGATTCAAAGCATTCATTCATTCAACATTTTTAATGAATAAATGAAAAAAGTGCTTACTCTATACAATATATGCTTATTTCTGGGGATTTAGAAAAAGTAAGCAAAAAAATCCATAAAAAAGTAACCTGTAGAGGGAAGCTAAGAAAGAGTGGTGGTGATAATGATATGCCCTAGAACTGTGGTGGTGAATCTATGGCATGCATGCCAGCAGGGGCACTCAAAGTCCTTTCTGTGGACATGCATGCTTTTGCCCCAGCATAGAGTTTGTTACTAGAAAGCCAGAGAGACATGGGGCTGGGCTGCTCCCCTTACCTCTCCATTTGCACCTCTGGACATTTCTCAAATCACCCTCTCCACTAAAAGGTTCACCATCACTGCCCTAGAACCAACCTAGGTGGGGTCTAGTTCCATTAAGATATAGTAAAAACTCACTTCTAAGAGTTCAGTTCTCAGTGAAATATTCTTATGAATGTGGGCATATACATATTTTTAAAAATCCAAACTTATTCTACTTCCATTTTTGTTAGTTATTTATAGGTCTTTGAGTAGGAAATGAAGAATGTGAATTAATAAAAAGAACATTGGTCAAACTATTTGGGTCTTTTTTTAAAATTCTACCATAGCATTAGAGTGATTTGGAGGATAGTTCTCTAAGATCCTATGCTTCAGTTTATCTATAAAGAAAAGATAATTGGTTGTGCACGTATGTTTAAAAAAAGCTTTTTGAGCTTGAAGAAATTATATAAGATTATTTGTATTATGGGTAGGTAGATGGTAAAGTAAATGGAACTTGGATTAAGACTCATCTCCCTGAGTTGTAATCTTACCTCAGACACTAGCTTTGTTACCCTGGGCAAGTCTCTTTTCCCTGTGTGCCTCAGTTCCTCATCTGTAAAATGAACTGGAGAAGAAAATGGCAAATTACTCCAGTATCTTTGCCAAGAAAACCAGAAATGTGGTCACAGAGAGTTGGTCATGACTGAAAGCAACTAAAAAACTGAACCTGTATTGTAAGATATATGGGACCTAGGCCTTTTCCTTTGGTTTCTAAATATCTTTAGCCTAGTGTTTCTTTGGTTGTACTTTATAATTAAGAGGCATCAGACTTTTTTCAGCAGTGTTACTTAAAGACATCCCTGCAAAAAAGGCAAAAAGAGAGGAGGAACATCACTATATCACATTTTGATGACAATGACCACAAAAGCAAAACCTAGAGCAGATAACTCTTTGTTGAAAATGTAGGTCATTTTAAAGAAACAGCTTGAGGTGAAATGTCAGCCAATGAAGCGAGCCCTAATTATGTAGTAATGTCTTCAAAGTAGAGGACTGTTCATGATCAGGAAGCATAATAACGCTTTTCTTGAAAAGAGGAATTATCTCCGAGAAAGGAGTTGGAACTTTATATGCATGTCAGGCAGAATTGGCAGCTTAGTATGAGATTATGATATGAACTGACAGGCATATTGTTTTGTCCTAGATGGAAAGAAAGGTTTTCCTTTTCTTCATAGCTGGATACTAGATGTTGCTTCTAGTCACTAAACTATTGTGTGTATCACAGGATCAGTGGCATAGCCCCTATTTTTAATAGGAATCAGTGGGGAGCAGGGCTGGGACACAGGTGAAAAGGTGGGTACATAGATGGAAAGGAAAACTACTAAGATAAAAGTGAAAAGAGAATGTTGGTGACTGAGGACAAGTCAGGGAGAGCATTCAGATTTTTCATAACATCTCAGTTATCCTTTTAGAACTTTTCTTTTTTACAAGGAGAGTTAACTTGGAGTCCATTAACTTGAGTTTTAAAAAAATATTATTAAAAGCATCTTTCAATATAATTGATTTCCTCTGTTATCTTTTATTTTTATGCTTTTATTTTATGCACTTAAAAACATTATTCTAATAAGTGGTCCATAGGCATCACTGCCATACTGCCAAAGGGAAACATGATGCAGGAAAGGTTAAGAACCCCCGATTTACTTCATGTTTCCATGAACAATAAGAAGAGAATTTTGACTAAATTACTCTATCCTTAAAGTTCCTCTATTTTGCACAGTGGTTCAAAAAATTGTTTTCATTTATTCCAGTGGTTCCCAAACTTTTTTGGCCTACCGCCCCCTTTCCAGAAAAAATATTACTTAGCGCCCTGGAAATTAATTTTTTTAATTTTAATAGTAATTAATAGGAAAGATAAATGTACCTGTGGCCATCACTGCCCCCCCTGGATTGCTGCAGCACCCTCCATGTGGTGGTAGTGCCCACTTTGGGAATCACTGATTTATTCTATTAAAAATGTCCAAATTACATTTACAAATTTTTTTGGATTTTGAATTCCAAATTTTCTCCCTTTATCTCACTCCTCCCCACCTCCTTGAGAAAGTAGGCAATTTTATGTCAATTATACATGTAAAGTCATGTAAAACATATTTCCATATTTTGCAAAAGAAAACAAAAACAATAAAAATGAAGAAAGTTTTTAAAAGTGTAGTAGGGCCTCATTTTATGTAAACTTATCACGTGTAGATTCAGGCATATGAGATTGGCAATCGCAAAAAAAGTAAAGGCAGAAAAAATATGTAAAATATGGGGCAGCGAGGTGCCTCAATGGATTGAAAGCCAGGTTTAGAGATAGGAGGTCCTGGGTTCAAATCTGGACTCAGACATTTCCCAACTGTGTAACCCTGGGCAAGTCACTTAACCCCTATTGCCTAGCTTTATGTTGGCAATCCTTTTGGCATGCCAGCTGGAGGACTGTTCCCTTCTCCCTCTCCACTGTGCCTGAGGACATTTTTCATATCACCCACTCCTCTACCCAACAGTCCAATGGGAGTGCTTCCTCTCTCCCCTGTCTGTGGTAAACAGTCACTCAAATGTGGCATGAGGGTACAGTTTGAGCACTCAGTCTCTAAAAGGCTCACCATCACTAGCCTGGATCTTACTACTCTTCTGCCTTGAAACCAATATTTAGTATTAATTCTAGGAGGATAAGGGTCATAAAAAGCCCCAAATATAAATAAAAAATCCAATCCATTTTCCCAAGTGGCATAAAATCTTTCAGTAGTTCACCTAATCACACTCATCCTTCCTCTGAGCATCAGCTGAATCATTACAATTTTTTGTGCCAAACATTAGCTCCCACATCAGTCTTTGTCCGGAATTCTTGCTTGTAACAACTTATGTCCTCATCAGAGAAGTGCTTCTCTTTGTTTCATTAATGCTATAGTATTTATTTTTAAAAGTATGATAAGTATGTTCATATACGAAATACTTATCAAATAATGAGGTTAATTATTATATGTAATTTTTAACCTACATGAAGGATCCTGGAACATAATCGTCTGTAAAACAAGGTCCTGTTCTATACTTAGTTTGCATTCAGAGTTGATCAGTTCTGCCTCGGGAAGTGAATAACATTTTCATCATGAGTTCTTTGGAATTGTCTTGGATTTGTATTTTTTCCTTTTTCTTCCTCCTTTTCTCTTTTCAGTCTTTCTTCCTTCCCTTTCTTCCTCCCTCCCTTCCTCCCTTTCCTTCCTCCCTTCCTCCTTCCCTCCCTTCCTTCTTCCCCTTCCTCTCTTCCTCCCTTCCTCCATCCCTCCCTCCCTTCTTTCCTTCCTTTCTTTTTCCTTTCCTCCATATAAGTTTCCTGAAGTTATATGGTTCATGTGGTCTCCCTCACTTTTTCCCTCCCCCCTCCCAGAGTTGACAAGCAATTCAGTCTGGGTTATATACACGCATTATTGGATAATTGTCTTGATCAGAGCAACCAAGTATTTCACAATTGATCATCCTTGCAATATTGCTGTTACAGTGCTACAATTTGTGCACGAAGTTCTCCTGTCCTCATTTCACTTTGCATGAATTTATGTCTTCCCAGCTTAGTACCTAATTAACAAGAGCAATAAAAAAGGGAAGTTATCACATAGTGTCATGCTTCCTCCACCTAGCACCTTCATGTACATACAAAATTTGCTAGTTATATTTCTGATCTTTACTGTTGTAAATAAAGAATGTATTTGTTAGTATTTTTTTTTTGGTTTTGTCTTTAAAAGATCCATATAACTCTTGTTTATTTTATGTTATAAGTAAGCTCTGTGGAGCCATTTTCTGAAGAAACCATTTTAATACATTGACCAAAACATAGCTTAAAATGTATTGCAAGCAAATTTGTCTTGTTGTCACATCCAAATCCCTTTTGATACTCCCTCTGCCCCACCGCAGATTTAGTCTCATTCCTGGTTATTAGCAGTAGTCCTTTATATCCCTATTCCAATTTTTTTTTCTACTTTTTTGGTAACATTATCTCACTATCAATGCTTACTCATCCTTTATTGCTGTCAGGGAAACTCTTTCTTTATTACTTTCTGAAGTAATAGCTAACTGATAATAGAGTTTAAACTCTGTGATAGACGATGACAATGTAAAGGGAATAGAAAGAGTTTTGGGAAAGGAAGAAGAGTAGTAGAAGCACTACAGAGGGATGCCCTGCATTGAGACAGTTCTTAAAGAGCCCAGTGTAGAATGATGTACATATGTGTTGACCAAAGTACTCATTGATGGTAATGGTTGACACTCGTTCAACCTTGCTGACATTTAATTTAAAAATTCTCTGAGTTTGGCATTTAACATAGAAAAAGAAGACAAAGCAAGCCATATAATAAGCAAATAAAAATGATTAGATGTGTACAATCCAAATATTCCAGTAAACCAACTCAATAAAAAAATGAACTAAGTAAATGCTGATTCATTTCTCTACTTTTATAATCATTTCTCCAACATCTCATTCTTTTCCCTACTCCATTCCCACCTTTTCCTTGGACCTCATCTGCTATCTTTCTCCTAACCTCTGCCATTTGTATAGAACATTATATCTGTTTTTCTCCTTAAAATGCTAGAAGTAATACACCATAGTTATTATAAATAACAAAAGTTATGAGGCTGATGATGTTACTACACATATAAATGTTTATAATATTAAGACACTTAAATAGACCATTAAATTTACAGTTATAAGATATTTTCAAGATGATCAAAAGTTTATTGGTAGTAAACAATGGTGCTAGGATTCAAACCCAGATCTTCTGATGTAATTCCTACACTTTTCTTTGCATGCTACATGTCTTCTTGATATTTTTTCATGTTCTTTATCCCATTTGATACATGTGATTGCATTGTCAATGTCAGGGATTCTTTAATGAATGTGGAAAAAAGGAGAGTTGAGTTGATAGCAGGACTGGAGAAGGGCAAATGGGGCCTGAAATTTAGAACCAGTAATCTTATCCTTGATTTATGGCAAGATTCAGAATGTATGAAACATTATTATGAAATATAAAGAAAAGGAAACACTGATTACAAAGAGCATCATCAAGAATGTGCCATGCCAGATTACCCTAATTTTTAAATGGGCTTACTAGGTTGATAGATCGAAGAAAATACCATAGACATAATTTACCTACATTTCAGCAAAACATTTGCCAAAGCCTCTTATATTCTTGTGAACAAGTTGGAGAAATATAAAATGTGCAACAATGGTATTAGATAGATTTAAGACTGATTGAATGGCTAGATCCTAATGTATGCTATTGGCAATTTAGCATTAACACAGACTACCTATGGAATTTATCCTTGACCTGTGCTGGCTAACATTTTTGCCATTTACTCAGAAAAATACTTATATGGAATCCTTTTGAGATTTGCAAATAACACAAAACTTGAAGTTGGGCAGCATTGATAGGGAGAGTCATGATCAAAAAGATCTCAATAGGCTAATGCCTATTTAATAAGATAATATTAATTGGGGTGTATATAAAGATTTATACTGAGGTTCAAAAAGTTAATTTCACAAATATGAAGTGTAGGAGATGTGACTAGATAGTAGGTCATATGAAAAAATAGCTTCAGATATTTTAACCAATGGCAAGCTCAAATGGATCAATATTTCCATATAATAGAAATATTAATGCCATCTTGGCCATTTTGAGTGATTTAGAATCTAGATCAAGAGAGGAGATAGTTTTGGCAATTTGTCCAATCATGTTCATTCTCACTCTGAAAAGTCTGAGTCATTACATTGTTTTGCACTAAACATTAGCTCCCCCATCAGTCTTTGACTGGAGTTCTTGTTTCTAGGAAGTCTTTTCTGTGTCTGAGCAGACCTTCTTTTTGTTTCATTAACAATATTTAGTTCTTTATAATGACCTCAAAGTACAATAGTATTGATGTTGGTAGCTCTGATAAGGCTAAGAAAAGCTGTAAAATGCCTAGGCATAATTGTATAAGAAATACTCATTTATTAATGAAGTTCACTGTTATGCTCAATTTTCAACTTAGACAAAGAGTCTCGGAATTTATTGGTCATGTCAAACAAGACCTTATGATTTTTACTTGTCTTGTAGCTGAATTCATTTACTGAATAATTGTAATTTAACAAACATTTATTATGTATGGGGCATAGTACTAGGTACTGGGGATACAAAGGACGCCTCCACAAAAACCAAACCAAACCAAACCAAAAGCAACACCAACAAAAAAGAAAAAATAAGCTCCACCCTTAGGAATTTACTGGAGCAAAGAGAGATGCAAAGCCCATACACACACACTCACACACACACATATATGTATATGTACATATATATGTGTACATATAAATATGTAAGAAAATACAAAATATATGAGAAATGATTTGAAGTAGAAGAGTGTGTTAATCACTGGTGAGGGTGAGGTGGGGAGAATTGACATAGAGGAGTGGAAAAGAATCTGGAAAGGACTTCTATAGAAGGTAATGTCTGACCTGTGCTTTGAAAGAAGCCAGGAGTTCTAAAACACAAAGAAAAGGAGGGAATGTTTTCTAGGCTGGGAGGAGCTTTTCTCCCTGCTCCATTAGGAAGGGAGGTTATATACTGAAAACCACCTAAAACTGTTTGGGGGATTTTCTTATTGTAGTCAGGAATATACTGTGAGGAAGTTAATGAGGCTAATAGGCCTATGCCACAGCTATTATTTTGCGCAGATTAGTTCTTGGGTTGTTTATAGCTTTTATTTTTACAGTGTTGAATTTAAAAACAGTTCTTTTAAAAAAGAGATTTCAACAACATTAAAGTGTAGGCTTTGAGGCTTTGAAAAGGTATCAGCTTGCAACACTTTTTACTAGCACACAAAATATTTCCTGGCACTTTCTCCCATTGTTAATGTCACTGTGATGATTCATCTGCTAGAAATGAGCATTGCTAGCCTGAAGATATACATTAAGTTTGCTGCAGGTCATCTTTTCATTTTTTCCTCAAATTTGTATTTTCCCCCAATTCTTAATGCCTGAAGCCAAAATTCTTTTCGAATAATCCTGAATTCTTTCCATCTCTGAGTAGATAGGATCCATGCTAGTTTACCTGGCTTAGAAAATAAATTTTGAAATGATGTTATATATTACAAATAACTATAACAATAGTCATATGTGTGTCATCCTCAAGTCAAGTGGTTCATTATAATAAAAGACTCTTGATCTCTTCTTAATCCCAAATCCCTTATTTTTTATGCTTTGTGGCTCTTTTCAGAAGATGCCACAATCCTGGTTACTGGCTTCCTTTTTTTTTTTTTGCTTTCTGCTCTTTAATTTAGTAAACCTGTAGAAATCAGACAATTTTTTGTCCCACAGTACCACTTTCATATCCTCCCACTGTTTCCTTCACTCAGTCACTTCTCCTCCTTTTAGTTTCACTCAATTTACTGATACCACCATCACAGAGTGATAAAAGCTTGAGCTATTAAAGCTTAAAATTGCACTAAGGTTTTTGGGATACTCTATTACTATAATCTACAGATTTTGGAGTTGTTCTCATCTCTATCTCATGGAATTTAGTACTATTTTTCTTCCAATCCCTAACCCCTCCTTTCATAATTAGGAAATTGGATATACCTGTTGCTATCTTTCTACTTCAACTGGTTTCCCTCCCTATTTATCAACCTTTTGTGACCTACATCTTCACTCCATAGTCTTGCAGAGGGATGATCATACCTTAGATTTTTCCATTGCCTATGTCATATTAATCTCCCATCATTTCATTTGTAACTTTGACCGACTCCTCTCTTTACCATTTTTTGCTCTTATCACAACCTCTTAAGTCCTTTTATTTTTCTATGCTCCCAATTTATCTTCTCTACAACATTGTTGGTAACATTTTTGGAAGCTAATATCGTCTTTTACCCTTGCTTCATAGGATCATAGCTAGAATGGACTGCAAAGGCCATCTAAAAATAATCCTCTCATTTTATTGAAAAGGAAACCAAGACATAGAAAGATTAACTAACTTGTCCAAAGTCATAAATAGTAAATGGCAGAGCTGGGATTTGAACTAAGGTTTGTACATTTCATATCACTGCTCTTTCTACTGAACAGTGGTTTCTCCCTTGCCCTTTTATACTTCTATTATTCATGTTTTGCTAATGCTCAAACCTGAATTACCCCTACCATGTTCCTTTTCTCTTCCCTTTCTTCTGAAAACTAGAGACAATTACAGGACCATGCCATATGGAGTCACTATAGTCACTTAATATCTCCCCAAGACATTTACTGTTCCAGCTCAAGCTCTATATTTTTTCCTGATTGACTGAATTCTTCCCCTTTCATTGGCTGATCCAAACTTTCTTCTCTGCTAACATCTCAGTAGATGACTTTGACTTACTGGGGAAAGACAAAAACAAACAAAAAAACCAAGATGAGTGTAGAAGTTTTGAAATCTCAGTCATCCTTGTCTTTTTCCTTTTATTAGAAGTCTTCTAACAGAGTCTGCTTGAGATTAAAGCAATGATTCTTTTTGGATATGAGATGGATCACCTGGCTGGTGTGAAGTCCCTTGAAAAATTTTGTGATTTTTTGATTCCTTGAATTGTGGCAATTGAACTAGCTTTACATGACTTGGCAATTCAAAAAATCTCAGGGTTGAAAGAAACCTTATAGGGCATATAATCCAGTCCATTTTGGTGTTTGTGTGTATGTGTGTGTGTTTCTTTTCACAAATGATGCAGGGGAGGGAAAGTAGGAGAGAGATACCTGGGAATTTAACAAACAAATTAATAAGAAAAGAAAATTACTAGCAATCTCCGAATTATTAAATGCAGTGACCTTGTTCTTTTTTCTTGAACTTTCTATAGCTTTTGACATTGTTAAGCACTTCTGACTCAAGATACTTCATTTGGGGGGCAACTAGGTGGCTCAGTGGATTGAAATCCAGGCTTAGAGACAGGGGGTCCTACATTCAAAACTGACCTCAGATACTTCCTAGCTATGTGACCTTGGGCAAGGCACTTAATACCAATTGATAAGCCCTTACCCCTCTTCTGCTTGGAACTAATACTTAATATTGATTCTAAGATAGAAGATAAGGGTTCTAAAAAATACTTAATTTTGTCTTTGCTTTTAAGATGTTCCTCTCCTGTTTTCTCTCCTACCTATTTGACTGGGTCATCTCCCACACTTTGTCTATGAGTATGGCTGTTCTCCTTGGTTCTGTCCTGATTCATTTCTCTCTTTGATTTTCTTCTTTTGTGGTTTCACAGAGGGGATTCCAACTCTTTTACAAAAGCTTTTTTTCCCAGATATGGAATGTCCTCACTACTCATGTTTACTTCTTAGTTCACCTCTAGTTTTTTCTAAGGCTCAATTCAACCCCCAACTTCTACATGAAGCCTTCCTTGATCTTGCTACATCAGTGATGGGCAAACTTTTTAAAGAGGGGGCCAAAGGAAAGGAAAAGCTCATCTCTCAGTCTGTTTCTAAGGCAGCTCTTTCGAAGTTTTATTGTATTGTATCTTACTCATTGTATTCATCAGATTAGGACTAATGTCAGCTGGATAGAAGGATAGAACATTTCAGGGGGCTGTATCTGGCCCGCGGGCCATAGTTTGCCCATCACTGCTCTAGATGGTAATGCCTTTCCTTAAAAATTACATTTTATCCAGCAGATATATATATATACACACACACACATTCATCTACATATCTGCCCTCAGAACCTAGCACAGTGTCTTTTACACAGAGCAGTTGTTGAATTAAATATTCTTTGGATTAAAATAAAGTACACTAGAGAGAAGATTTAATTCAGAGAATGCTGTTGGCTTTCTGGGGATAACCAGAACAGGTTTAAAGTAACAAATTTCTCAGTGTTCGTATAGACCATAGCCAAGTCTAAGAAAACGATAATGGACTTTGGTGGTTTTCATTGCACATTCCTTAATTTATTTGATTGTTCACATGTCAGCCCACTATAGTGCTAGGAAAAGATGCTTTTCAAAGCTAACATTGCCAACCCTGCATTCTCTACAGTGAAAAAATTCTCTCAGGTGTTACTCCATGGATAGAAACTAGGAGGGAGTGGGAGCAAGGCAGTCCCATTCTCTTAATTTTTCATTTTCCCTTGAACTTAGTCCTTTTCTACTTCTTTTTTGACCTTCTTCATTCCCTTTCTTCTGTTTCCTTCTGAAATAGTAGTAGTGACCATGCTACTGGACAAGGACAAGGAAAGTCAGGTTTCCTAGATAGAGAGCACAATATTTTTTCACTCTATTCATTCTGATTCCTTTGGTTTCTAAGCATCCCATTCACCCTGGTATGAGGTTCCCCCATAATCAAAAGGAACTTATTAGTATCCAATCTACAGGCATTCAAAAAGTACTTCTGTGCCCAAGATGTAAGAAATTTTAAAAGGATTTTGGATTTATATCTTGGCTGTGCCATTTATTAGCTATATGACCTTGAACAAGTCATTTAATCTTCAAAGGCTTTTGTTTCCTCTGCGAAAACAATAGATGAAATGCTTTAATTGGGAACAGAAAGCTAACCCTTCAAACATTTAGCAAACAATTATGTGCTAATTTTATGATCTGACTATAAATGTAAAAGAAATCCAGTAAAAGTAAAAGTGAAAATGTCACTTCTTGCCATTTCATCCAAAAAGGGGGACTAGATCTGTTGGGAAGAACAATGTGCCAACGGAGAACTAGAAAGAGCAAAGCAACTCTCCTTCCTATTGTTCTTCCCTACCACTCTCCCAAATTCTCAGTATGCCACCCACCTACTTGACTGTCAGCCATTCGGTGGGGTAGGCTACCTCATTCTAAATTATGACATAATTCTATTAATGTTTTATAACTCCTAAAATTATTGTTTCCCTTTTTCTTGGCTCTGAATGCAACATGCTCCAGTGACGCTTATGGTATTGTAACAATGAGTTTGAGGGACATTGATTTCCCTGAGAGCGAAGCAGAGTTAGTAAAAAGGGGAGCTTATTTATAAGATTAATGGAAAGAAATAGTGAGTCAAAGATTGTCCTTAACTGAGCTATTGACTTGTACTAAACTAATTCTGACTTGTCACAGTTGAGGAAACAGCTTGATCAGTTTTGAGATTGACATGAGGGAGTAATGAAGGAATTTTAGGACATATTTCACATTCCTAACCTTGAGAAAATTGGGTCTGATGATTGTAGTAAGGACCTTGGGAAACAAAAATCGTGTTTCCCATTGACTCGTTGTGCAATTTATGGCCTCTGATAATGATCTTTCTTTGCTTTTCAATTTTCTCTCCTCTAATTAAGAAGAAATGTACACGTATGTATATAACATTTTATAGATTTGAAGCTTTTATTTCTTAAATGCATTTGCTTATGCATATTGCATTGAGGGAGAGAGATTCAGAGATTTTAATTACAGTTTAAATTGTTTATGCCTTCAATTATAAACATTTTCTCACAAGCTCCTAGCAGTAATGGAAACATTTTTCTTTGGAAGAATTTCTTGGGTGTGCTAATGAAACTAGGCTAACTGATTAAACTTCAGACCAGCATAAGCTGCTTCATACTTGGCACAACTTAGAAGTGGGTTTACTTGAAGTCAGGGGAATGGAATCGATCAGTATTCAGGGTCTTCATCAATCTATTTCTCAAATTCTGATTATTTTTTTAAAAACCACTTTAATCCTGCTTATCTTTATGCTTAGTCATAAAAAACCTTGAGTGGAAATTAGTTCTAAGTAGCCATCCTTAGCAGAGACTATGGAAGGAAGCCACAGATTAGGAGCTGATCAAAAACCAGGGGTACATATTTTTCTTTAACATTTGTTTGGATAATATAACTTGTCTCAGAATGTCTTGAAATACCAGTTGGAGTAACTTATCTTTATTTTCTGGTGTCAATAGTGTCAATCATATGAAACAACAGCAGTGCACAGAAGATAAAATATTAGACTTAGAATTCAATAGACTTGAATTTATAGCTGACTCCTCTACTTACCATTTGGATGATCATAGATAAGTTATAGCCTCTCTGATCTTCAGTTTCATCATCCATAAAATAGAAATAATAATAACTGCTGCCATACATAACTCAGAAAGTTGTTATTAGGATCAAATAAAATACTGTATGTAGAAAAAAAGCTCTAATCATAAAGTAATATAGGAATAAGAGTTTTAATCCTTTTTTTTGATCCTATATCCCCACTGCTTAGCATCAAAGTATTCATTTAATAAATAGTTGTTGAATGAATTTGAATTGTATTTTAAAATAACCAAAGCACAAAAGTGTTTGAAGAAAATTAGTACATCCAACAGGATCATCAGAAAGTGAATTGTGTTTGTAAGTTCTTTAATAATAATTTTAAAAGATTTGTTTATTCCTAGTTTATTAGTATAGGGAAACGGGGAAAATTCTATGCTTTATCTCCCGTAATTATTCACATATAATTTTAAGAATTTGTTAAGCCATTTGCCAATTATTTTTATATTCAATTTTGAAATGACTGTGTTCATATTCAGAAAGAGATTTTGCAGCATATACTTTAAAACAGTTTATAAAAAATGTTTATTCAGATGCATACAGGAGGAAAAACATGAGCTAGTTAAACCATGAAGTCAGGGGAGGCTCTGGAGTCAGAGGACTTGGGTTCAAATTCCTCCTCAAAGGAGTTCTACTAATGTGACCCAAGGCAAGTCACTAAACCTGATTGAGTCTATTCTCCTGATTTTCAGTCTATGACCTTGTGATCCTACGAGTGACACTTGTATCGGTGCTGACTCCTGGAATAGTTCTTCCAGGTTCCATGTCTGTAGAGATAGCAATGAAAGGCTTAAGTGATGGCAAGTTCTCTAGTACTACTTTTCTGGTCAGTATTTTTCTGCCAAGACAGAATGAAGTACAATGAAAAAAAGAAATTTGTAAAATAGAAGAGATTTTTAACATAAGCAAATCAAATTGGCTTCAATTGTCCTTGAAGCCCTAGGTTCTTTGAGCTATGGGAACTCTCTATGGTTCTGTATCATCACTTGAGTTGTGAATATGCCTGGAAAGAAAACAGGTTGGTGGAGAGCAGGAGACTTCAGACTCTTGCCTTTTGCTCATGGGAAGCTTATTATTAAAATCTTTTTCCTACATATGGTGGGCTTATTTCATAGATCTTAGCTTTTGGAATTTATTTGTGATACACTAGTTCAAGCCAACAATCCACTGAATTTTAATAACTTAGATGTATTCCCCCAATACACCCCATGAGGGCTAATTCCCCAACTGATATTCAAATCAGTAGGGCAAGTCTCCAAAGACTGGCTGAATACTGACTACACCCTACAGGTTTCTAGTTGTAACATTGCTATCATTGTACTATTTTAATACTACCATAGCTCAGGAGCCTCTTTTGGTTATTAGCCAATTAATAAGACTTTATAAAAGATATTGACTAAGGGTGGAGAAGACATTCTCCCCTTTTGCATATAAAAGATCCCAGGGGAGAGCAGGTACAAACTAAAAGAGCATATGTGGCCAAAAAAGAACTCAGAGCTCCTGATTTCTGAAAATCTGTTTCTTCCTTTTTTTGAATTTCTATGAAGTGTGTCTTTAAGTGTGTTTCTCTGCTAGACTCTGAGGGTCAGTGTCCTTGTCGAGTCCTAAAGTTCCCTTTTCTTGATACATTCTAGTTTGTCTTCAGTATGTCTCAGTTTGTGGGCAGTGTGAGATGAAAAGAGAAACTCAATCTCTTCTATCACCTCCCAAGAGTGAGTCTTGCTCAGGCGTCTTTTGCCATTGATTTGGCCATTACTCAACTGACCTACTTTCAGGAATGTTCCATTTTTATGGAGCCAAAAGTTCCAGATGTGTTTTTGGTTCAGCCTATCACAATACATTTCCCCATGTGACATCATGCCTTCATTTAAGGTTCAAAACACTTTACTTATCTGAAATTGATTAAAGACTTGTTCACACTTAATTATACTTACAGATTGATTTTGATACAGCTGTCTGGGCCATCTATAATTATATTAATCTAGTTAAGGGTGGAAATCCCAACTCTTTATGCAGAGAAAGAGATAATATCTAATTTTATTTAGTGCTTATGTCATTCTTCTTACTTGTGATACTTCTTCTACTTAAACAAGTTCTTCTCCTTTTATAAGGCCCAGTTCAATTAATTTTTCCTCCCAAGAAGCCTTTCTCATGACTCCAGTTATCTTTCTCTTGTAAGGGGTAAAAAGGGGTTTGGTTTGGTGGATATTAAAGGGTTTGGTCGCCAGGCAATTGAATAATTATCAATCCCCAGTTAAAGAATAACCTCTAGTCAAAGTGACTTTTATGAAGGTTTATTTACAAATGAGGAGAGGAAGAGAAAATAAGAAAATCAGAAAGAGGATAAGATAGGATAAGTAATCTAACACACGAGGTAATTTGCTCTGGCCCCCTAGTTTAACCCAGACAGATCTAATTAGTCCTCAATCAAGAGAGGCTCAGCCTTGAGCCCAAGGCCTGGAGGGTCCCGGAGGTAAATGAAGCAAAGGCTTCAGTCATAGAGTCTCTTTTGAAAGGGAAGTTCCTTAAGAGAAGAGAAGTTCAGGAATATTTAGTCTTTACACTCACCACATGGAATTCCAAAGTAAAGATTTAAGAACAGTCTCACCAAGGTTTCAGGGTCCCAGCTCCAGAGCTTTGAACTCAGATCTTCCTGATTTCATGTCTAATGCTCTATCCATTATACCACTTATTAATAATAATAAAAGGAATGGCTAGGTAGCCCAGTGGATAAAGCACCAGGCCTGGAGTTAGGAAGATCTGGGTTCAAATGTGACTTCAGATACTTCCTAGTTGTATGATCATGGGCAAGTCACTTAATCCCAGTTGGCTATCCTTTGCTATTGTTTTGTCTTAGAACTCATACTAAGACAGAAAGCAAGGGTTTTTAAATAACAACAACACTCTGTGTTATTTTCTACTTTTTAAAGCTCATTTATCATATTATAACACTATGAAATAGGCAGAATAGTCATTATAATCCCTAGTTACTTAATGAGCAAACTGAAGTTCAGAGAGGTCAACACTTATAAATCTCATGCAATTAGTTAAATTATGGCATTAGAGCTTGAATCCAGGACCTTTGACTTTATCAAGTGCTTTTCTACAAGATCCTTCTGCTTGATTATAGATTTCATTTTGTTTTTGGTTGTTTTTTTATTGAGGTATGACAACTAATCTTGATCTTTTTGCTGTACAACAGAGATATAACAGAAAATAAGAGGAGGTGTAAATGCAAAGAGAAAGTGACATAAAGGAATATATTTTTTTCCATAAGCCTTCAGACTCTAGTTTCTAGAGAGCCTCCTACAATTATACAATGAGAAAGAAAGCAACAAGGCACCAGTGCCACAATTTCTTACTTCTCTCACAGTTCCTCTAGCCAACACTTGGACAAAAGCATGGTAGATAATGTGCTTTACTTTTCCATTCTCTTCTCAGTTTTATTTTGCAGCATGGTATAACAGAAATGACACTGGGCTTTGAATTAAAATATAGGTTCAACTCCTACTCTGACCACTTACTATGTGACTGGGCACATCACTTAATTTCTCTGGTCCTCAGATTCTCCCTCTATAAAATGAGGGCAATAAAAAGCAGCAAGGTAGAACAGTGAACAGAGTACCAGACCTAGAGTCAAGAAGACCTCGGTTCCTATATGGCTTCAGACACTTTCTATATGTGTGATCCTAAGCAAGTCACTTAACCCTATTTGCCTAGTCTTTGCCCTTCTGTCTTAGAGTTGCTACTAAGTCAGAAAGTAAAGGTTCTTTTTTTTAATGAGAGTAACTGTCTACCTCTCTAGATTATTGTGATAAAAGTATGTTATAAGTAGCAAAATGCTAGGTAAATGTGAATTATTATTATTATTTACTATGTTACATTCTTACACTATTTTTGTTGTTTATATTCTCCAGAATCCTCCCCTACCCACTAGAGCCCATCTCCTATGTCTTATCCTGGTGTGACGATGACCTTGAATTCTCAAAAGCAACAGGAGTAGTAGAAAACCAGCTCTCTAAGATAAGCCAGGGCGGAACTTATCAAGCTACCTGGGACTGAGTGTTTGGATGTAGGAGGATCAGCTGAACTAAAATGAGTGAGGTTCAACACAAGGTGTCCATAAATTCCTTGGTCATAGCCATTCTCAAGGACCATATATTAAGTTACAAAGGGGTTTGCCAGACCTGGAGTTGGGAAGACCTGGCTTCAAATCTGGCCTCAGATACTTCCTAGCTATTTGACCCTGGACAAGTCACTGAACTCTAATTACCTAGCCCTTCCCCTTCTGCCTTGGAGTTGTTACTAAGATAGAAATTAAGGGATTTTAAGAGTTTTAAAGTAATTTTGACACTGACTTCCACAAATGGAATCATAGGTTCTTGAAGCTTTATAGTGGTGTCTGCTCTTATGAGAAAATAGGAAAAAATAAAGCTATTTTTAATGAAGTAACCATATTCCTGTAATATATCAACCTCTCAAAATCCCAACACATCAATACGCAAATGTTCAGAACTTAATCTTAAGACTGTACGTCTCAGTTCCACAAGCCAAGAGGAACCCAAAGATATCAGAACTCAGGATATCTTTGGTGTGACCATGGAAGCATCTCATTATATCAAAAAGGTGCCTTCTTTGCAAATTATCATTTTAGAGAATTGCTTGAGACACAGAGAGGTTCAGTGACTTGTCAAAGGTCATAAAACCAGGATGTGATGGTGACAAGACATGAATCAAAGTCTTCCTGGCTCTAAGGAACTCTCTAATGCCTCCTCTAAATTTGCTAGTTATTTTCTATAGTTTCAGAAATTCAATTCAACAAATATCTATTGAATGCCTACTCTGTCTGGGCAGCCAGGTGGTGCAGTGGGATAAAGTACTAGGCCTAGAGTCAGGAAGACTTATCTTTATAAGTTTGAATCCACTCTCAGATACTTACTAGCTGTATTACCTTGGGCAAGTCACTTAACCCTGTTAGATTCAGTTTTCTCATCAAATAGTCCAGAGAAGGAAATGGTAAACCATTCCAATATCTCTGTTGTGAAAACTCCAAAATGGAGTCACAGAGAGGCAGATATGACTGAAAATTATTGAATGACTTACAATGTGCCAGCATTTCGATAGTCAATATATAGTCAATATAGAAAAGAAATACAAAGTAGTCTCTGTTTTTTGAGGACATCATATTCTATTTGAGAAGAGAAAACTTACTGATGTGAAAGAATCAAAAGACAATATAATGAAGGATCAAAATATACTATACAGAGGATCTAGGGTCAGTGACTTTGCAATTTTTTCCCTATGTGACCTTGGACAAATTATTTAATCTTTCTGAGCTTTAGCTTCTTTTATTTGTAAAATAAGAGCTCTGCACTGTTAAATTAAAAAATAATTTACAAAGTGCCTAGAAGCTTAACTCATCTCTAATATACTATCTAGTGCTAAGTTGTATGGTGTTTTAATTATAAGTGTTTGGGAGTTTAGGCCAAGGAGGAAGCAAGTAAGAAACCAGAATTGTTGGGGAAGGCTTCATGAAGGAGGTAGAAATTGAGAGGATCCTTAAAATACAGATAGGATTTGGAGAGGGAGAAATGGATTGGATACCCCAGGTTGAGAGATGGGAGCTGAGTGATATCATGAGCAAAGTCATGAGTCAGGAACTAGCTGTCTGCTATAGGAGATAATGAAGAGATTGGATTGCCTGGATCAGAGGATATGTATTGGAAAGGAAGTTTGGATATTTAGGGTCAGGTCAAGAAGGCTTTTAAAAGGTAGGATGAGGGGTAGCTAGGTAGCACCATGGATAGAGTGCTAAGCCTAGAATTGGGAGGCCCTGGTTTCAAATGTGACCTTAGACAATTCCTAGCTATGTGACCCTGGGAAAGTCACTTAACCCTAATTGCTTTGCCCTTGCTGCTCTTCTGTCTTAGAAATGAAGATAAGAATTTCTTTTAAAATTTTTAAGTTAGCATGAGTTTAAACTTGATGCACTAGAAAATGGAAATCATTACAAGTTATATTGATTGGTTTTTGGTCTCTGGTTTTACTTTGGATGCAGATCCCTGTCCATATAGTTGCTCCACTATAAATTACCCAGGGTTGTACATTTATCTTAACTCTGTGCTATTTCTCTTGAAGCATAATATGCTTGCCCATGAGATCTGCTGCTTGCAGTACATAATGTTTTGCATGACTAAATGGATCCTTCTCACAAGAGCCTGAAAGTGTCTTTTTGGCAATGTTTTTATATATCAAAAAGCATCTTTTCAGAGGCAGCTAGTGCAGAGTTTTTAAAGTCATGCTCTGAATTTTTTAATACATAACTATCCCAAGATAGGGAGCATGACTATTAAAGCAATATTTCCTTGAGGTGGTACATCTCCCTATTTTTAGGAAGGAAACACCAAAGAGAACCCTCTTAAGTTTGGCTGAAAATAATGGGAAAATGAGCCTTCTGTTTTAAAAGTTAAATAGATGAGATTGTACCATTTCCCTTAGGCAGCTATCTCATTTCTGGGTATTCCAGTCTTTCCTGTATGGAAGTTTCTCCTTATCCTTTAAATGCAGTTTGCTTCAGATTAAATCCATTTCCTTTACTCTATCCTCAAAAGAGATGGATAACATATGGTCATCATACCCTATGTAAGTAGTCCCAAGTAGCCTATTAAGTTACCAGTCAGCCTTTTATTTCAAAGGTTTAAAAATTCTAATGAATATAACACAATATAACATGGCCTGGCAATAGCTGCATTGGAGAAGGAGCCACATTTTCTGGGTCCTAATGAAATGGATAATTGTTGTGGGTCTTCATTTGATGCCTAATGACTGCAGTCATTTGGCTGTCATAAGGATAGTGACTTCTAAATAGATGTCCAGCTTTCCCTTAGTCATTTTAAGTCTTTGAATTCAAGCCAGATGTGCTCAGACTCACAAAATATTAGTGAAGTCTGATGGGGTCCATGATTAGAAGCTCTTCAAACTTAACCTAAGGAGACAATAAAATACTTAGACTCAAATGAGATAATGTGTGGGAAAATGCTTGGTGGCTGCAAAACACAACACTATCAGGTACCAGAAAGTTCATTATTTTTACAGATCAATATTTATTACACTCCAATTTATCCATGCTCTCATGATGTGTAATTCAGCATCTAGTCACAAATGGCACTTATCTGCCCATCCTGTGTAATATTTGTCTATGGTCCATCTGTGAATCTATAGACTAATAAATTAAAACAGAAAAGGATCATAGAGACCATCTAATCCAACCCCCTCATTTATACTTAAGGAAATTGAGGGTCAGATAAGTTATGGGACTTGCCTACAATTACACAGGTAGCAAGTAATGAAGGCATTGTTTGGAACTTAGATCTTCTGAGTACAAAGCAAAGGTTCTTTCTATTCTATCATATAGTCTCTGCCAAGAAAAGGATCAGCTCAACATTCTGGGAACCTTCCTTATATTTATTGACATTGCTAAGTCACAGTGAAACATATGTTGAGTGTTTTCCCATTATATTAATAATATCATTGTCTATATAGTATTCATTATAACAGGAATTGGGACTGATGGAAATTACTGTCTCTTCAGATATAGCATGAGAAGTTATTTTGTGTTCCTTCCAATGATTCACAGAGCTAAAAAGAAGTCAGATTCAATTTGTTCAATGTTCTCGCTTCTGTAAATATCACACCCAAGGCAAGTTTCATATGTGCTAGATCATTGCAAGGAAATGTTCAATGGCCCAATTCCTAGATTGGTTGGTTAGCCAAACTATTATGGCAATGCAACAAAAAAACAAATAGCCCCTGAACTCTCTTCATCATCCATTTCTTGTTTTAGACCTTTTAGCTAATTGTCTAATGGCCAGAAAAACGTTGTACTGGTTGACTAATTTCAGATCATATAGATATCTCTTCAAATATATATATATATATATATATATATAGACCCATTTGTCTGAATCTGGGATATTGGTTCCTGGTTCTTTTTTCCTTACTAAATCTCCTCTCTTTACACTCCATCCTTCCAGCTTCTTGAAGGCAGACTGGCCATTGAAGTCATCATCAGGAAACTGGAAACTTAATTACCTCCAGTATTTATACAAGAGATTTACTTATTCTGTCCCAGGATGGGCAGTGGTCACCATTGCAAGCCCACCTGCTGGGTTCAAAGTACCCTTGTTTCCAATCAAAGTGAATTACTCTTCAAACAGCATTCTTCCTGCTTCCCCCCCCCCATATAGTTTCCTGAATTAATTATATTGCTTTTTAAAATAAATGTGTTTAGTGAGAGGAGAAACTATGATGAATTGTCACAATGTGGAACTCTAAGCATTTTTGTCTTCAGATTCAGAGAGAAAAATCTAATGGCACAATTCTGTGAATGAGTGAGAGAAAAAGGTGAAGGAGAAAAAATGGAGCAGAGAAAGCATGAGAAATAAGGGTGGGGGAGCCAGGAAGATGAGAGATAAAGACTGAGATGGGTAGGAGAGAAGGGGGTGTAGTAGAAGATGGGAGGGAAGAAGAGGAAGATGAGAGAGAGGGGAGAAGAAGAGAGGAGCAGGCTTGAGGAGAGGTAATAACACAGAAAAAGAAATGGAGTGAGAGAGTGAGAGAAGGGTGAGAAAAGAGAGGAGAAATTTCAAAGAAGGGTAGGAAAGGAAAGTAGAAGAAAATGGAAGATAGGCAGGTTGGTGAGAAAGAGGAATATCACAGAGGAGGCTAGGAGGGAGAAACAGGAAGGAAGAGGAGGAGAAAGAGGGAGAAAGAGAGAGAGAGAGAGAGAGAGAGAGAGAGAGAGAGAGGATCTTTATCAAAAAACTTTTTCCCTACATTTGTAAAAATGGAAGTTAGCTTTAAGGAGCATTTTTATCGAGGAGAAAAAAATGTTATGGCCTTTTGCCAGTTGCTTTTGCAAACAAATATTCAATTATGAAAAAATAATTGAAATGGCTATCAACAAGCAAAATTAGAAGCAGCGAAGCTCATATTGAGAGTCAGAATGGCCTGCTGAATGGCATCCTGGGTTTGGGTCCAGACTTGGTTTTGGATCCTATCTCATACACAGACTTTATGGGCAAATCACTTAACCTCTTCAATTTCCTCATTTTTAAAACTGGACAATAACACTCTTCTTATCTCTTTTAGCATGCTTATGAAGAAAGAACTTTACAAGCCTTAAAGTGCTATAAAAATGCTTCGCTCTGTTGCAAATAGGGCATCAATCAAATGTAGTTCATACCTTTGGTGGATTAGCATTGACCCTTGTCTGAGTAGGCAGAGGCAGGGCAGGAATGATTTCTGTTGATCACCAACAGCTCAATAGTATTATTGCCAGTTGGTGGGAGTAGAGTCCTGAGACTCCAGAATGTGTACTTCCTACACTATAAGTACACGGGTCAATAGGTTAGGGACATCTAAGTCATTTATCATCCAGGGGTCTGTCCAACTGAGAAGCACCAACTTTATAATGGCAGGAGTGTTCCTGACCCTACAAGGATAAACATGCCACCTATTTTCTCTAACTGTTTCAAATAGGTAGTGAAAATGTCACAAGGATTGTTACTGTAAACACTAGAATTCTATATAAAATCAGATGTGGTCCTTTCATATTAAGCTTTCTCTCATGTATCACCTAGAATTCCCCAATTCCCCATACCCCAGCTCACAAAAACCCCAGGAGTCTTTCCCTTGTCAGGGAGTCTGACAATATTTTTTTTGCTAACCCTTTCTTCTTTTCTAAACATCGTACCCATATATTCTCCTATGGAATACCAGCAGGAAGTAGCATTAGGACCAGTGGCCCTCCAGACAATTAGCTTTAAGGCAGAGATTCTTAACTCTGAATATAGGAATGTTTACAAAATATATATTTTGATAAATGTATTTCAATAGAATTCGTTTTATTTGTAATCTTCTGAATTTTATTTTATGCATTTAAAAATCACGCTGAGGGGGTCAGCTAGGTAGCACAGTAGAGAGAGTGACAGACTTGGAGTTGGAAAGACTTGGGTTCAAATCTGTCCTCAGACACTTATTAGCTGCATGACCCTGAAATCATTTAACCTCAGTTCCTTAGCCCTTGTTGCTCTTCTGTCTTAAAACTGATTATAAGACAGAAAGTAATGGTTTCAAAAAATAAATTCTGACAACAGATCTATAAACTCACTTGGCTGCCAAAGGGCTCTATGACATAAAAAAGGTTAAGAATCCACAGTTTCGGGGTGTAAGTGGTAGGTTCTGGCAACAGAACTGGTGTTGAGTATAGGTGTTGATATTGCTTTAGCAATTTCCATTATGGAAAAAAAGAGTAGAGCCCACTGCTGTGTAGGACTGAAAAAATCATTTAACTAAAAGTAACTGAAAGAGTGAATGTGGGAAGAAAGCAGAAGTTATTCTGTCTATACTCAGAGACTATGCCATTCCTTGATGTGAAAGAAAGAAATGATTCCATGTGTGTCTGGTTTTATGATGTCTCTAGGTGCCATTATATCACAAGTAAGTTAAAACTTGTTCAGGAGACAGTAAACATATATTATTTCAGACAAATATGTGTAGGTATGCTTTGTCTCTGAATATTATTTTGTTTCCATATAGTATGATGTAATGTAATAAAACGTTAAGCTTCATGAGGGCAGGGACTGTCTCACTATTATAGTTCTCTCCCCAACACTGTGTTTGGTGCCTGCTGATGAATATTTGTTGATTGATACTTACTAAACATCATCAGCTAAAACTCTTGAGTCTTTTCCTAATAAAATGCATCATTTGTATATATCATTGTCAAACATGCTTTAGAGTAGCGAATTCTAATTTTCACCTCAACCTAAACTATAAAACAAGCCAGTTCTGGACAAAGAAACTCAAAAAATAATTGAATTGTTAAATTGGAATGGTCTTTTTGGATCCTGGTTGGGCCTCGATCCATTTTATCATTGGCACAAATGAGAGAATTTGAGAAAACTGTTACCAGCTGTAAGGATGTTTGGGTCTCACCGAGGAAAACAACTCTGAAAGTATCAAATGCTACTCCAAGTTCAGGATGTATGTAATAGAGAGTGGAAGTATTTCTTATCTCCTCTGCTAATGGTAGTCATTATTGCATGATGGTCAAGGTGCCATCATTATTTGGTGATTCTTATTGGTTCTTTATTGGAAGGAGGGGGTCATGTGGAAGTGCTAAATTTCACAGGACAGCAAAATGACTTTTTTGACTACAAAAGACAACTCTGAATCACCAGGATTAGGGAAGGAAAAGGGAGAAATTTTCTTCAAGCTAAGATGTAATTTTTTCCCTCATTCCTCCTAAATATATTCTTCACTCTTATCAAGATCTTTAATCCTATAATGCCTCCTTTATTCCATTCAATCAATTCTGCGTTAGACTCACTTTACTGCTTTCATGGTCTTGACCTTATAGTTGACCATTTCAACTATACATTGTCCTCTACCCTTGAATCCTTTGTCCCATTTATGTTGCCTTTTATAAATTGTATTACCCTTACCACCTGGTATCTCTTCTCTTACCTTTGATGCAACTATGCCAAATGGATGTGATAGA
Organism: Gracilinanus agilis; assembly: GCF_016433145.1. Classification (NCBI taxonomy): domain Eukaryota; kingdom Metazoa; phylum Chordata; class Mammalia; order Didelphimorphia; family Didelphidae; genus Gracilinanus; species Gracilinanus agilis. Next base: position 432,241,272 of record NC_058133.1, on the reverse strand, counting down.
AATTTGTTATTAAAACAAAGCTCTCACTGTTTCATTATTCTTTCTGAAGTAACTGATTCCAGTATTCTCTTCTCTTTTTTACTTATACCACTCAATCAGCAGATCTTGTTTTCTACTTCACCAAGAAAATAAAGGCTATCTGTATTAAGGTCCCTCTTCTCTCTGCATAATGTCTAATTCTGTCTTTCTTTGCTCCAGTAAGAAAGAAATGGCCCTTCTTGTCAAGCCTAATTTTTCTACTTGGGTCCTAGTCCTAACATTCTCTTTTCCCCCAGCCATTATCCCTTCAGTAATTTTTATCATACTTACAGTTGATTTCAATCTCTCTCTTTCTCCCACTTCTATATTTGATGTCTGCTTATCCATGTCACCTCTACCCACCCACATCTAATCTATCCTTAAACCTTACTTTATCTCCTCAAGTTATGGACTCATATTCTTTCCCCCTTTCACAGCCAAACTTTGTATCCTTATTTAAGCCCTCATTCTGCAAGACCTCTCTATAATTTTTGACAGCTGACCACTCTTTTACTCCTCCTGGATATTTACTCCTCCTTTGGCTCTTGTGACATATTACTCTCTAACTTTCCTTCAATAATCTCTTTTCCTAGATTAGCATCTGACTTTCATCCTGAACCACAGATGTCCCCCAAGGTACTGTCTAGGACCTCTTCTTTCCTCACTGTATTAACTGTACATATCTAGCCCTTTCTCTCTCAGTGATTGAAAGGATTTTACTTATAATAGTAGCCTAGAGAAAATCCAAAGAATGAGGTTTTGATGCACGCATGACAGTTTTGATGTGACCCCACAAAAAAATGGAAATAGATCAGAACACCAAAGTAGTCAACCAAAATGACGGGCCCCAAGTAGTAGTCACTTCATATGAAATAAGACTTAAATAAGTGTTTGCTGCATGAATGAAAGAATGAATAAACAAATAAATGTTTTGAGTAATTTTCAGCTCTGGGAATCTTCTCTGACTGAAACCCTATGCTTACTGACCTCTTTGGCTTCTTTTAAGTACCATCTTAAAATCCCTTCTTTTATTGGAAGCCTTTCCCAACTCTTCTTAATTCTAAAGCTTTCCCTCTGTTAATTATTTCCTAACTATCTTGTACATAATTTTCTTTCTCTATATTTATTCACAAGTTGTCTCCCCCATTAGATTGTAAGTTTCTTCAGGGCAAGGACTGCCTTTTGTCCCTTTTGGTATGCCAAATACTTAAAAAACAGTGCCTGGAACATAGTGGATCCTTAATAAATGTTTATTGATTGCATGTAAATCCGTGGGCAGAGGAAGAATCATTGGAAATGGAGACCAAAGTCAAATATGCTAAATGGTACTCGCTCAGCTAAATGGTACTAATTAAGGAGTTAATTCAGTTAGAGATTTGATCATTGAAATGTACTTTTTGAATTGCCCTTTCTTTAGCACTGCCACTACAAAAGGGGCTTCCTTCAAAATTAATAGTGATTTCTGAATTACCAAATGCAAAGGCTTCCACTTAGTCCTCACCTCAGATGTTGACCTTTCTGCAGCTTTTGACATTACTTGCAATTCCCTGTTTGTTAACACTTCCTCTTCTCTTGTTTTCCACAACTCTTAAGTAGTTCATTTTTCTCCTATGTCCTTTGACCTTTCCTTCTTTGGTTTCTCTCCCTCTCTTTTTCCCCTAAACCTGGGCATCTCCCCAAGTTTCCATACTGGATTTCCCTTCTCCCCTCTTTATACATTCTCCCCTTATTAGATCATCCCTTCCTGGGTTCTTAGCTATAATCTTTAGGTGACTGACTTTATATCCTCATGCCTTTCTCTTAAACTCCAGTCTCCTATCTTTAATAACCCCCTGGACATTCCCAAGTAGATAGCTTATCTTAATGTAAACATGTTTGATATCACACTGATCATCTCTTAGTGCCTCTTAGACACATTTTATCCATTAATATCATCACCAGTTATCAAAGTTCAAAATATAAATTCATCTCAATTCATCTGAATGTGATCCCCTTCAGTTCCACAAGTAGATTTCTTATAGGATTTCAGTCAGAGAAGATGCCCAGAGCTGAAAATTACTCAAAACATTTATTTGCTTATTCATACTTTCATTCATGTCTACTTACTATGTAGTAGCTAGCATGGTACATAGGATACCAGACTTGGATTCAGAAAGAATGATATAAGTTCAAATCTTGCCTTAGACACTTAGCTGTCTGTGTGACTCTAAGTGAGTCCCTTAACCTGCATCCTCTCGGTTTTTTATGTGTAAAATATGGATAATAATAGCACCTATTTACAAGGTTGTTGTGAGTATCATATATATATATATATATATATCCCAAAATTTGTTCCATATAAATGCTACCTGATATTATTATTGTTACTGTTGTTATTATCATATTGATGCTATCATCTCCACATTATACTATCACTATACTATGCTGTTTCTGTTCTAGTCATCCACCACCAGTTTCTCCTCACAAGAACCTTGGATTCTATATCTTGAACAGTCCCGATGTGTTTTTTTTTTGCCATATCTTGGCCAGAACATGACCTCTATACCACTTCCCAGTCATCTTCATACAACATATCTCCCCTTTTTGGATGGTCTTCCCCCCTTGGAATGTGAGTTCCTTGAAAGCAAGAACTGTCTTGTTTATATATACTGATATCCCCTGCTATTAGCAGTTTGCATGGTACATGACGGATATTTTATATATCATTTTACTCTCCCATTCTGACAACTTTTATTGATGTCTCCTCAAAATTAGCACCAGTCTTCTCATTGATTCTGGCAAGCTTATTTCACAATGACAAGTATGGATTGCTAGGAAGGCAGTAACTGAGATTTTTTATCCTGCCAAAGATTGCCACAGTTGGAGAAAGTTTAAGAGCCACTTGTCTTAAATCTCTAATTATGATCTGATGGTTTCTATGGTTTCTACTTTTATTGACTGAACAAAGTGATGTTTTGTTGCATATTGACTACTTGGCATTTTTTATGTCTGTTCCTTGAGAACATTTAAGGGATGCTGATTTTGATCAAGTTTGACACATGACTGAAAGATATCTAGTTCAGTGCAGTGTTCAGCCTTAAAACAAAATAGTGGCCAATGAATCATTTCATTTTATTTCCCAAGATTTTATTGTATTTCTACCAACTTCCTGAAGAAACAATTTTTAGACTTTTTGTGATCCAGATTCTTTCTTTCCCTTTCCTTTCCCCTCCCCTAGATAGCAGACAATGTATTATAGGTTTTATATGCTGTCATGCAATACATATTTCCATATTCATCATGTTGTAAAAGAAGATACTTTATCACACATATAAGAAAATACTTATGAAGGAAATAAAGTGGAAAATGATATGCTTCAATTTGTATTCAGAATGTATCAGTTCCTTTTGTGGTGGGTGATAGTGTTTTTTCATCACAAGTGCCTTGGAATTGTTTTAGATTCTTGGATTGCTGATAATAGTTGCCATTCACAGTTGATCATTATACATTATTGATGTTACTGTATATGAAATTCTCCTGGTTCTGTTCACTTCACTGTATCAGTTCATGCAAGTCTTTCCAGATTGTCCTTTATCATGGCACAGTATTCCATTACAATCATATATCATATCCTATTTAGGCATTCCCCAATTGATGGACATCAATTTAGTTTCCAATTCTTTGGCATCACAAAAAGAGTTGCTAGGAATATTTTTGTACAAATAGGTCCTCTCTCCATTTCTTTGATCTCTTTGGGATACAGATCTAGGAGTAGTACCACTGGGTTAAAGAGTATGAACAGTTTTGTTGCTTTTTGAGCATGGTCACTGAACCATTTTAAATGGCCCTACCTTCTGGAATTGTGTTAAACAAGGTCCACCATGAACAGAATCACTGATTCAGTTAGTGCCATACTTTGTGTCATGACTCTGTTTTCAGTAAGTATGAATTAAGTGCCTACTATATGCAGGTCACTGTGATAGGCACAGGGGACTCAAAGTGGAAAATGGCACATCCCTATTGTAATCTTTTCATTCTTATAATTTATATCAAAGTGATTCTTACCACTTTAAGTTTTCTGATGTTTGTACAGAATAAGCATCAACAATCAGACCAATCTCTGACCAATCCAGTAGACTAAAAAGAGACATTCCCATTAGTGTTACCAGGAAAATTGATAGACTACTACTGTCACCTAAAGAGATGGAGCTGGAGCATGATGAAGATGTGTGTGTGTGTGTGTGTGTGTGTGTGTGTGTGTGTGTGAGAGAGAGAGAGAGAGAGAGAGAGAGAGATTTTTTGATTGCCAAGTTTATGAGAAAGAAGACAAGACAGAGGTATTCTGATGAAATTCAAAATTTCATCAAATGTTTCAAAGGACTAGCTTTTTTAAGGTGGTAAAATGTTGGGAGAAAAAATCATTATTTAAAGAATGCCTATGCATCTACTATGAAAACTCAGCTTTTATGAAGAATGTAAAATATAATACTTGAAAGGGAGAAAAGATTTAAGAAAACAAATTTATACTAATAGGCTGCAGAAGCTCCCTACCAGCATGAATCAAAATAATTCAAGATCTTGCCAGTGATAAAATAAAGAGCATAAGGAAAGCAATATCTTTGGTGTACCCCTAAATATTATTGAAATGTTTACATTGATTTAAATAAAAGTATCAAGAAGGAAAAAGAAAAGAGAGAAGGGAATGAAGGGAGGAGAGAAAGAAGGAAAGAGAGATGAAGAGATGGAGAAAAAGAAAGAAGAAAGGGAAAAGGAGGGAAGGAGGAAGGGAAGGAGAGAAGGAAGAAAGGGAATTAGTGATGGAATCATTAGCCAATTGTTGGTATGTTCTTGGCTTTTTTGTACCATTGGAGAGATACTTCCCTTCTTTTTAACCTTTTGAATATTTTTTTGAGAGGGCACATGAGCATGAGTGTGATAATAATGATATAAAAATGCTGTAGAGAAAGTCTAATTTTAGACATTTTAGACATAGTGGTAATGAACTGCTTGCAAGAATTTTGACATTCTTTTTCTTGTTTCACATTTTGTGATCAATCGGTTGTGAGAAAATTGCCTTTCAATAATTTTCCTGTCTTTGATACTCCCTAATCGTTGCTACTTCAGATTATATATGCCCATAAGAGGGTAAGCAGTGGATGAGCCATCATGAGTTTTCTCAGCATAATTTCAATCATAAATGCTTAATTGGATTCATTATGATGGAAAAGCAGGTCTCTAAGTATCTCAGGGATACTCAGAGGCTATAATGATGCTATTTGAATTTCTCATCTGAAAGATAGGTTGTCCTGCAGTAGCTAAGTAATGTCAATGCCTTTGTTACAATCTAGGCTCTTTTACTGGCTCGCCATTCCCTCTGAACATTACTTCAAATCCCTTTCTGAGTTTTTTATTTTCCAAAAACGAGGATAAAATGACCGATTTGCTTTTCAAAACTACTTTCAATAATAACTAAAGATGGAATTCAAAGCAAATAGTACCTAAGGAGGAAGAGTTTATTAATTTTAAAAAATGAGGAATTCAGTTAAAAAACATTTAAGTAACTTTATGTGCAAAGCATTATAAACAGAGGATGAACTAGAATATCTGCCCTCAAGGAACTTATATTCTACAAGAATAAAACTTGCAGAAATAAATATGACATAAGGTAGAGTCATAGCCCCTTATCTCCGAACTCTAGTTCTGACTGTAAGTAAAGTATAGGAAGGGGAAGAATGTACTCATCCAAGTATTTCTAGAAGTCTGGTCCTGACTCTTCACTCTGTCCATATCATCCTTAAGTTTTGTCTTTTCTAGCCTACTTCCAGTGTGGATGGGGGTATGTGGGAGGAGAGCTGAGTATGCATATATAAAGTGGCGTCATGCACTAGGCTTCTTTAGGAGAAGAAAATAAAAACAAATAAAAAGGTCCCGCCTTTTCATCAATCAATCAGCAAGTATTAAGCACCTTCATTGTTCTTGACACTGTATTAAGTGCTAACGATAAAGTACAATGATTGAAATATTCCCTACTTGCAATTAATTTTTACTAATGAAGGGGGGAAAGTACATTATAGAAGGCATAAATATAAATATGATACATATATACACATATACACACACAAAAATATTATCTACAGTGTATTAAGGGAAGGAGGGCACTAGCAATTGGGGGGAATCAGAAAAGGTTTCATGCAGAAGATCTTTAGGCTGCAACTTAAATAAAGAGACTCTGAGCTAGGGGGAAAGAAAAAAAAGGATATTTCAGGCATTAGGGAAAGCTAGCATAAGAGCTGTAGGAAAACTGAATTTATCCTGTATTTAATGAGGATACTCAGAATATCAAGATTCATATTTAGGTTATAGCATCAGATGAAAGGAGGCAAGTAGTAATTACATATTTTGGTTAAAAATTTCTACTAAAATCAAATTAAAGGAGAAATTAATAAAAATTCATTCTATTTAAATATTTTCCTCTCATTTTGATTATTCCTTAGAAGTATGTAGCTAGTATTTATTGTTTGAACTCTTAGGGCGCTTTTGCATATTAATAGCATTTGCATACAAACCATGGGCTGCTCCCTTGTGTGGAGGCTCATTTCTCTGTGCCTTCCTTATTCTGATGCACTTTCTGTTGCTTTTACAAAGTAGCACCACATCACATCAGTGACTATTCATCTTAAGGCCAGTACTGTTAAAGAATGTAAAACTAACTCATCAACAATGATAAAGTAAATACATATATTTTAGAGATAGACTGACTTGTTCTTATATTGAAGTTTCATTTTGGTGATATTTTAGAACATATAGACTCTTCCTTTTTCCCTGATCGTCTTAGGAAGAAAACCTAATAGTGATATTGCAGGGTGAAAAGTATACACAGAGCATAATTCTTTGAGCAAAATTTCAGACTGCTATACAAAATGGTTGGATCAGTTCACAGTTCAATCAACAGTGTTTTAGTGTCCCCATTTTTCCGCATCCCCTCCAATATTTGTCATTTTGCCTTTTTGTCATTTAAGCTAATCTAATAGGTATGAGATGATAACTCAAGAGGTGTTTGGATTTGTACTTCTCTCTATATTTATATTTTATAATATCAATAATAATATAGAGCATCGTTTCACATAGTTTTATATAGTTTTGATTTCTTTGTTTTAATTGTTCCTATTTTTCACCGTTTATCAACTAGAGAACTACTCATATTCTTATATATGACAAAGTTCTCTATATATTTTATTATAAGCTTTTTGTAAAAGATCTGAAGTGAAACAAGGATGCTCATGATCACCACTATTATTTAATATTGTATTAGAAATGCTAGCTATAGCAATAAGGGAAGAAAAAGAAACTAATGGAATCAGAATGAGCAAAGAGATAATAATTCTATTTTTTTTGCATCTGACATGATAACATATACAAAAAATCCTAGAGATTCAGCTAAAAATTTGTTGAAACATTCAATAAGTGATATAAGATAAAGCCAAATAAATCATTAACATTTTTATATATCACCAACAATACCCTGCAAGAAGAGCTAATAAGCGATAGCCCATTTAAAATAACCAGAGATAGAATGAAATAACTAGGAGCATATCTGCCAAAACAAACTCAAAATCTACATGAATATAATGTTAAAACTTTTATACAAATAAAGTCAAATTTAAAGAATTGGTGAAATATTAATCATTCATGGTTGGGCAGAGCCAATATAATTAAAATTACAATCCTACCTAAGTTAATCTACTTATTCAATGCCATCCCAAATAAATTAATAACAAATCATCTTATCACACTAGAAAAAAAATAAAATTCATTTATAAAAACAAAAGGTCAAGAATATCAAAGAAATTAATGAAAAAATGTAAACCAGGCTCTTCTTAGAGCCTTAAAAAAAGATTTAAGCATTAACGATTTTTTAAATTGATAGAACACTTGGCACATACACAGTACCAGCCCCTAACCTAATATTAATAAAAGCATTTTTGTTCCATAGAACAACCCTTGGGTCACTATCTAGAGGCTGTGGCCTATTTCCCAGTGTAAGAATGGAGGTAAGGGTAGAGAGGTCAGGGAAGAAGCAGTGAATAATGCCTATTCTGTCTCTTCTTCCTTTTGTGCACTACCACCTTAATGTACTCAAATCTGAGGAACTGAAAATTTAGGATGGAGCCAAGGTGGCCCCCAGAAGCCTCAGCAGGTTCCTCTTCTATTCCAAGTAATTGGATAAATTGGGAAGAAACTCAATTATAAAACATGCTGTGGCTTTCCTGGAATGTCAATAAAACCTCCAACAAATTAGTAATTCTTTAAATACATTTTTACAGCTCTGTGATCAAGTGGAATGATTGTATATATGTTGTTTTATACAGTTGTTTTCATGGTGTCTGCTCTATTTGACTAAAAGGTCTTTACATTCAGGAGCCATATTTCTCTTTCCTTTGTTTCTTCAACATTCAACACAATGACTACAGTAAGAGTTTAATAAAGATATTGACCCAAAAGTTGTTCTTTAGGACAAAAATTATTTTATTGGTATTAGGATGGAGGCTATTTTTATGTATATGCCAAGTCTTTTATCAAATAACAAAATAGTTAATGCTTAAGTCTTATTTTCAAGGCTCTAAGAAAAACCTATTTTATATTTTTCATCAATTCTTTTCATATGCTTGACCTTTAGTTTTTCCAAATGAGTTCTTTTATTATTTTTTCTAGTTCAATAAAATAATTTTTTAACAATTTAATTGGGATGTTATAACTTATTTGGAATAACTTGGTAACTTACTTAGAGTCAAGACCTGGGTTCAGATTAATCAGGGCATAGCCATGAAGATGAATCCCATTCTGGTACTTTGGCAGCAGTTTCTTCTCTTGATCTTGAATTTAGAAAATAAAATGCATATGATACTCATCAGTGATTTAGTTCTCTGCCCTCAAGTAGTCAATATTATGATGGGGGAACAACATGTTTGTATATAAAACCATACTTAACATATGAAATGGCTACAAAGAAGTTTTGGGAGAGTGTACTAATAACATGGAGGACCGAGAAATGTCTGACATAGCAGGTGACATTAGAAGTATGTTTTGAAAGAAATTAGAGATTGGAAAAGGCGGAAGTGATGAGAGAATGCAGATGTCCTTTACACTCTTATCTTCCCTTTCTACATTTCTTACCTTGATGACCTCATCTACATTCTGGACTTCAATGAGGATGATAATTCTATCTCTCCATAATGTAACAACCTGGTGTTGTAATCTGTTGATTATATACATCTGGATATTTTGCCATCACCTCTAAGTCAGTGTGTCCAAAACTGACTTCAAGATTCCCTCCCCACCTCCTGAAAAAAACTGCATTTTCCTCTAACTTCTCTTTTTATTTTTATATGGCCACCATATGCCAACTTACCCAGACTTGAAATTTCAGCATCATCTTCCACTTTTCCTTCTTACTCTTTCCAAAAAATCCATATCCAAATCAATTGCCAAGTCATTCCAATTTTATCTAAAATTATAATAATGAAAAAGCAACTAGTTCACATAGCAATTTAATTATGTAAAGTGCTTTCCTCACAAACAACACTGTAAGGTAAGTTTCTTGATTTGCTATAACCAAGAAATTCATCACAAATACCTCTTACCTCCTGATGATAAGCTTCTACCTTCATAACTAAATCAGTTCTTGAAAAATAGAAATAATTATTGTCAATAGTAGTCAATTTTCTAGTAAAAACAAAACAAAACAAAATGAAACAAAACTTATAGCAGCTTTTTAAGAACTGGAAACAAAGTAATTGCCCATCAGTTGGTTGATTAACTGAACAAATTATAACTTATGAATATAACAAGATACTATTTTGTGATAAGAAATAGCAAAAGAGAAGAATTCAGGAGAACTTTGGAGGACTTATGTGAACTTATATGGAATCAAGGAAGCAGAATTTATAACATCATAATGGAAAATAACTGTGAAAGACTTAAAATCAATGATCAAAGCAATGACCAATTAGGAATCCAGAAGACTGAGGATGAGGCATGCTTCCCACTTCTTAGCAGAGAAGTGATGAACTACGTGTGTAGAATGAATCACATGATTATGGATGAAAACTATTTGTGTATTTGCTTCCCTTATTACAAGGTAAGGCTTCACTTATTTGTAAGTGTGGGAAGGAGACATGAAGGACTTCTCTTATTTTAAGATGACAAACTATGGAACGGCATTATGGAATTAGTGATAGTAACATTCTATGCCCCCCCTCCAAAAAAAAGAAAAGATAAAAGAGCATCCATAAAACATTAAAAAAAAACAGAAATGGGAAATTCAGAAAGAGACATAGGCATTGGAACTACCTATTCAAATTTAATACATACATTTTAAAATATCTATAGTAATTGAGATTTATAGTGTCATATATGTTGTGGATAAAATGGGTAGGGGTACACTAACATTCAGGGTGATCTCCTTCCCTTGCTGAGTGACGGAGGGGTAAAGGTGATTGAGGTAATAGGAGAGGAATGAAAGGGATGTCTGAGTTTAGGGAGAAATGGACAAGGCAGTATTAGGATGGTAAGGATACAGGGTGAGGTGTTCAGGAGAGACAGCTGACACAGACTAGACACTCAGGTTAGAGACAGAGGACACTGGGGGGAAATAGGCTGAACCCTTCCAGGCAGGAAAGGTACTTTTACAGACACAAGGAATAGGGCCAGACAGAAGTGGTTTGAATCTGACTTGAGGGCTTTCTTGTCAGTTTCTCAAACCCTCAAAGGAGGAATCACAAGGCTCCTCCCTGTCAGTAAAATTGAAGGGATTCAGGAGGAAGTGTTGGGCAACTACTTCCTCCCAATATGGATGCCTCTAGTTTCCCTCAGGAAATAAAAGAGAATTATTCCTTCCCCTTCACCTTTGCCTAGTTTCTTCAGCACAAAGATTCTCCAGAGGGTCTAATTAGGTAACCAAGGGTTTATTAATGTTTCAGGGTGGACTGAAGGAGAGAGGGGATTGGAGTTTCTGACAACTGCTAGGGAGAAACTCAAGATGGGGGAGGGTCTCAGGAATGGGTTAGACTGAGAGAGAACCTGCTCTCTCAGCTGAGGAAGATTTGGCTGCTTTTAAGGTAGAGGGTATACTAAAGGGATAGTTTGAATTCAAGGATGTCCTATTTGCCTATTGTGGAAAACTAAACCCACAAAGTCTTTTCACTAAAAACCCAAAAGCCACCCTGCCTCCCAGAGCCCCAGGAAAACAGGCAAGGAAAAACAGGGAAGTAATATGGAGAAGGTCAGGGAGAGGTCCAGAGAAATTAGCCAGGTTCAAATTATCCAAAGACAAGGCACAGACCAATGCAAACCGAAAGCAGAAATAGAGCTCTGGTTGATCCTTTCCGCTCTGTTCAAACGTCAGGGACCAACTGAACTTTCTCTCAGAATTCTAAGGCTCAACTGCCCCAAGTTTTCAGTTGTACCCCTTCCTCCCACAAGAGCAAAACCTCTCTTGCATCTTTTGCATTACAATCATAATCCTCTTTTTCTGTTGTTTAAGAATTCAAGTTTGTTAGTTTTTCATTAAAAATAAACCCTTTTCAGCTCTGTTACCTCTACTGGAAAGATCCTTTAAAAGAAGAGTTGCTTTGCACTTTAACCCCAAATACCCTGGTTCAGGTTCTGGTCATTTGCTATGCAGACTTTGTAGTAGTCTAACTGGTTTTTCTTCCTTATCTTTCTCCCTCTTTGTGCCATCTTTCACATTGCTAGATATATGATCTTATTAGTATACTACTGTAATAATTACTTTGTTACACAGAAATCTTCTTTGGCTCTCTATAGTATACTAAATAAAATGAACATTAATCCTGTTATTCAATACTATGCCATAGTCTGACTCAGATATACTTCTCTAGACTCAACTAACAAGACTTTCTTCATGTATTCTGTGTCCCAGACAAAATGAATTATTCATTATCTACCATTCTTGTCCCACCACCTCCAATCTTCATCTTCTATGTCTGCAACTGACTCCTCTCCATTTCTCTGACTTTAAAAATCCCTCTTTTTTCATTCCAACTGGGACTATGAGCAAGTCACCTAAGTTCTCTGCTTTTTGGCAACTCTCCAAGACAATAAATTATAAATAGGTTGTAGTATCTATTGGAGGAATAAGTTCCCATGTTGGAAAAATCCAAGTCTCAAGTCCTCCAGCATTAAATGATTTATATTCCTCCTCAGATTTCTCATATTTTATACTATATCACATTCTGCCTTAGATTCTAAATAAGTATATCTGTATTTTATTCTATTATTTTGTAAACTCCTTGAGGGGAGAACCTATACTTTATTTCATTCTGGATATTTCAGTGCTTTATAATAGGTGCATGGGGGCAGTTGAAGCAGTTAGGTGGATAGGGAGCCAGGCCTGGAGATGAGAGGTCCTGGGTTCAAAAGTGGCCTTAAATACTTTCTAGCTCAGGGACCCTGGATAAGTCATTTAACCCCAATTTTCTAGACCATACTGCCTTGGAACAAATAGTATCAATTTAAAGGTAGAATGTAAGGATTTTTTACTTTTTTAATGTACTAGGTGCATGATAAATTTATTTGAATCAAATTACAGAACACTTGGGAGATGGGAAACCTGGATCTGAGGCCTGATTACACTCCAACCTAATTGTGTGCCTTGGTCAGAGAATTTATTCTCTTTGCACCTCCATTTCTTTATGTGCCAATTACAATGTTGGAATGGACTAGGTGATCTCTAGCTTTCCTTCATTCGCTAAAATTACATCATTATATAAGCCATCATCATGGCTTAATGAAAAATGAACATTTAAAGAAGTGATAATATTTTGAAAACAGGAAGCTGTACTTAAATCTGAAAAAATATATAGTCTGAACATTATTTGTGAGCCTACAGTTATTCAATTTCTTATCCAGAATTCCATCCAACTAGTAACTAAGCCAAATGAAGGCTTTTAAGATTCCTTTTTTAATTTGCTAATTTTCCTTTTAATATATACTTGCTTTTTTATCCACCAAACAACTCCGGCTCCATTGTAAATGTGAATTATTTGAGAGAAAACTTCATGTAGCTTTCAAAATGTTCTCTCCTTCTCTCCCTTTATCCTCTAACTGCTAAAGAGAGATAATCAACTAGACTGCAGTGGGCAGATGAAAATGAAATATAATTATGGACATGACTAACACTGTTAATTTCCAAAGGGTGATCCATTTAAAGAAGCAGTCTACATGGTACCATTTACTTAGGTGGCTCAGAGTTCCTCAATTGTATTTAGCTTGCACTTCTCAACACTCTATCAGAAAGCAAGAAATAATCTATGCTTTTAAGATAGAGAAATGGAGAGGTTTTGTGACTTAGGCAGAGATGGAACCTAATACTTATCTTTTCCAGTTCCATTCCAGAAAGCTCATAGCAAACAGATCAACAAAGAAATTCATATACACCTATAAACACACATATACTTATGAAAAATGTCATAAGATGAATTCTTTCAAATGTAAATGATAGCATGTGAGGTTATCAACATTGAGATTTTATGATATTAAATCATAATTCAGTTGGCTTTGTGTGCCAAACATATATGCATGTATATTATATATATAGATACATATATATGCATTAATGACTTTTTATTCTGACTTGGTATCATGCAATGTCAGAGTTTGGAGTGACTTCAAATGCCATTTAATTTAAATCTGTACACATGGAGAAATTCACTTTATAACATTCCACACAAGTAAATATTTAGCCATTATTTGGAGATTTGTAGAGATAGGGAATTCATTATTTGCAAAGGAGGCTTTTCCAATTGGAGGTTGCTCTGTTGTTTGGAAATTCTTCCATATAAGAAGCTAACTCAAATTTTTTTTTTTAAATAAGAGGGACCTTAAAATATTTGAAGATCCTTTTTATGTCTGTTTGCCCTCCTACATCCCAACAGCTATTTTATCTTTTTTAGGCTAATTGTCTTCAGTTTCTTCATTCACTCTTTACATAGGGTTTTGGAGATGTGTTAAGCGAACAATTTATTAAACACCTACTCTTTGCCAGACAGTGTTCTAAGCACTTTACAAATATTATTTCATTTGATCCTTACAAGGAAATAAGTGCTATTGTGATCCTCATTTTTTATAGCTAGAAAAACTGAAGTAGAGATTAAACGACTTGACCATAATCACACAACTAGTAAATATATGAGCCCTCATGACACCAGACCCATTGTTCTAATCAGTGCTAGGACTCATGTACCCAAGTCCTTTCAACACCCTGGTCACTGTTCTCTAGACCCACAGTAGCTTTATCTTTCCTAAAATGTGGTGCTTAGAATTTAACTCACATTAAACTCATATGTGTCCTTACTATTGCAAAGACGTTTAGTCTCCTTTGTTTCAGATACTCTGCTTTTGTTCTCATCCATAGGCTGCATACATTTTTCTGGGTTCCTTCATGATGCTGATTCATCAAACTTGCAGTTTAACAAAACTCCCAGATTTTTAGTCCATGAATGGCTATCTCATACTCATAACTATTTTATACTCACATTGTTGATTTTTAAATCAAGGGGAGGGTTGTTGAATTCCTTCTTGTTAGATTTTGTTGATCACTGAAATCTGTTGAAACCTTGGGGTCTGGTGTGATATAGTAGAAAGAATGCTAGAACTATTGTCATTTTATGTCCTGCCTTGCTCTCAAATGTATCACTATTCATGTCATAGGACTATAAGATCAGAGATTTAGAGCCACAAATGACCTGAGAAGATACCTGCTCCAATCCTCTCATTTGAGAGATGATAAACTTGGACCCAAAATACTTCAGTGACTTTCCCAAGTTAAATAGGTATGAAGTGATGAATCTAGAATTTGAATTCAGGTATATTTAAGGTACTCATCTGGAAAAATGGGGATTGTTGTTGTTGCTCAATCATGAGAAATTATTCATGACCCCATTTAGTATTTTCTTGGTAAAGGTATTGGAGTGGTTTTCCATTACCTTCTCTGGATAATTTTACAGATGAGGAAACTGAGGCAAAAAGGGTTAAGTAACTTGCCCAGGGTCACACAGCTAGTAAGTGTCTAAGACTAGATTTGAACTCAGGCCTGGCACTTTATCCATTGTGCCACCTAGCTTTTCTAAAAATAGGGATAACAATATCTTTATTCCCTGCCTCCCTAGACTGCTGTGTGAATCAAATGAGATGTTACCTGTGTGTCTCTACATGCATATGAAATTTTAAATCGCAGTGAGATATACAGGGATACCCTGAATATACCTTCTTTTAAAAAATTGTCAAGCAGAATAGAGTTTATGTCCTATTAATTCCCCCTTGCTGGAGTTAAGATTATTTTGTAATCCCATCAGCTTTACTTGTTTTCTTTTTCTTAGTTCTTTGCGAGGATCTTCACCCCTACACTTTGGGTGCTTACATATGCAACTCATGCCCTTCTCTTTTCTTGTTCAGTCTCTTTCTTCCTATCTCTAAATGTGATATAGCAGAAACCACTGCCCTGGCATTTCAAAGTTTGAGTTTCACCTTGACTCTTTACTAAACGTGGGACCTAAAGGACACATCATTAGAAAATTGCTTTTTTCTTTCCTTATATTGAAAACTGGGATAATTTTTTAAAAATAGACAAATATGGCCATCTTTCCCCATGGCTATAAGTCAACTATTTAGTGGTTCTTAAGCTTTGTCCCACTGACAAGTATAGAAATTAGCATCGAATAAAGAGTGAGAAAATATTTTATTTCTGTTCTTATCTAGGCTTTACTGAGAGTTCATCAGTCTCTCCCTCCCTGCCCCACCAGACATTTGAAAACTTTTCCCCAATGAAAACGATTTAAGATGTCAGCTAGTCTGATTTATACCTATTGATGAACTTCCCCTCCCACATTCCTCACTAATGGTCATTAAGCCTTTTAATTGAAGATGGGGACTTATTAAAAGTCATACCATCCTCCAACCAACTCCCAATTTTGGAATCATGTCTGATTCTTCCTACTTTGCATTCTAAATCTAATCCGTCACAAAATCATACCAGTTCCTTTCCTCAATGTCAATCAGACTTGACCTTTTCTCTTTACTTATACAACCTGGTACATAGATTAAAACAGATCCTTAATTATTTTCCATGACTTTAGCCATCTTATTCCCATGCATTTTGCAAGCAATTATCAAGATAATTAGAACATTAGATGAACTATAGATGTCTTTTCTAACATTCTAGTCCTCCATCTACTATTCAGCATTTCCATCTAACCAAAACTTTTTCTCTTACCAAATAAAATAAAATTTTTTTAATTCTTAATTTTTCTCAGCATAGCTATCTCTTGCAACTTAACCAATTCCGGAACCATATACAATAGTTTCATCTTATTCATATCTCTCAATGATTCTTTTCTTCTTTTTTTGAGGCAAGGAAGTGTAAGTGACTTGCCTAGGGTCACACAGCTGGCAAGTGACTGAACCTGAATTTGAACCCTGATCTTCCTGACTCCAAGCCCAGCACTCTTATCACTGCAACACCTAGTTGCCCCCTCCCAGTGTTTCTTCTCATACTAAACCACCTATGTTTTATCTTTGCTCTTTGTACACATATCTAATAATCCCTCTTATCTTTTTATGTCCATCACTTCCTTTAAACCTCATTCTAAGATTTACATTTATGAAAACTTCCTGTCTAATTTTACCCCACTGGTTACTTCCATGTCTTGCATATTTATGTATTCTATCTGAATGTTACTGTCAGATGCTTGTTTTTTTCTCTATTTATCTCAATTATAAGACTGAATTCCCCTAGGATAAGAAAAGAATCATCTACTTCTTTCTGTTCTAGAGAGTACCTAATACAGCATAGGGTAATGACAAGTGATAGGACTGCAAAGTCATAGATTCAGAGCTACAAACCACCTGAGAGTTCCCCTAGTCCAACTCCTTCATTTTTCCTATGAGAAATCCAAGACCCAGGATGATTAAGTGATTTCTTCAAAGTCAGACAGGTTTTAAGTGGCAGGGTCAGGATCTGAACTCCCTTCTCCAGGATGCACATTCCTGACTTTCTCAACTGCTTTTTCAACTGTTCCTTTTGAAGCCTTATTCCAGTTCTGGAATTCACACCTTGGAAGTACCTTCCTCCCTTGTATTCTCTTCCTCCAATTGGATCGATTCCTCCTATTTAAGGAACTTCAAAATCTCCATTTAAGGGAGGCACCTAAATCAGTAATGCCTCACTTGTCTTTAGTCTATACTCCAGACCTACTTTGCCCCCTTTTTTCTGCACTCTCCATTTCTAGCTTCCTTTTACATATTATGCTCCCTTATTAGAATATAAGCTACCTGGGGACAGGGAATGTCTTTCTCCTTATGTTTGTCTAGGCAGTTTGCCTAGCAAAATATCTCATACAAAGTAAATGCTTAATAAATGTTTGTTGATAGATGTTGATAATGTTGTGCCCAAGAAGCATTTTTTAGCAATATTTGATTCTTCAATAGATAGCTCAAACATTGGTCAATACTGATGCTCGTTTTGCTTTTATAACACTAAATATCAGTTGTTTTTGTTTAGTCCTGTGGAGTTGATTGGAATCTGGGTTTAAGGGAAGGGTTCATCTGGTTTAATGCAGAAAGGGACAATGGCCTTTCTGTTGCCAAGACTCTTCAAGGCTAGGGGAAAATAGAATTGAAAATAGAAATCCCATCAGGAGCTTCATCATGGTCTAGGAAATTGAACAAAATAAGGAAAATTAAATCAAAGTGGAAGTGTAATTCTGCAAAAGAGGTAGCCCATATTGTTTGCAGTCTCTCAGGATCAGGATGAATTACATGAGTGAGAATTTATAATCTTATATCATTGTAGGGTCAGGGTCAGCAGCCTGTGTTGCCTAAGGGGTTATAACTAGCCAATTTACATTTCTAGTGAGTACACATAACAGCCAAAAGTATTTGCTTTTTTCTCATTTCATCCCTCTGTCTAATTATATTCACTATAACTACATTATGACACCACAGGACACAGTGTGGCTTAATACATATAGTTCAGATCTTGGATTCAGGAAGACCTGGGTTCAAACCTTACCACTAATACTTCCTTCCTCAATGGCAAGTATTTAGCCCTTCTAAGCTTCAGGATTAAAGATGGCTTATTATCAACATTAAATGGAGAAAGCTCCTACAATGACAAAATTAGAGGTTTTTGAGCACTAATATATTGTTTTAAGACTTTTCTTTTAGGTGGTTTCCACATTCACAGGGCACAGTGAACTAGGAATATGAAGCAAGTCTGTTTTTAAAAGCTGCTAATTCTACGAAAATTATTTACTTACCTATTGTATATTTTAAAAGTCATCTTTATCTTTCCCTTTTCATTCAGGGGGCCAATATATCTATAGCTTATCTTTATAGAACTGGTGCAAGTTTATGTTGTATTGATAGTCTATATGCAAAGTGGTTCCATAGGAGCTCACAGCTGGCATCTGAGGGCAGGGTTCAAATTCAAGTCTTTCTAATTCCAAATCCTACACTCTATCCATTGAGCTAACTAGCTGGCTGTGATGCTGATCTGTCAGCACAACATGACTACAAATGAGAAAGAAGGATTTCTATTTGAATTTAATATGGGAGGAAAAAGAGAATTTCTGTGGACTCTTTAACATGGGAGTGACATAATGATAGCCATTATTTTAGGGAGATTAATTTGGCAGCAGAAAATTGGATGAACAAAAGTCAGGGGGAACAACTAGGGAGCCATTAGTAATAAAGCTATGAGTCAAATGCCTGGTCTATTATTACATCCTTGAATACGTAACAACATAAATCTGAGGCTTTTTAAGCTGAGAATTTTGAGAATAAGACAGAGTAGTATCTATATTCTTATAATTAAATAAGTAATTTAATTAATGTGGGGTTATTATCTTTATTATGTTGACTCATCCTACCCATGAGCAATGAATATTTTTCAAGTTATTTAGGTCTGTCCTTATTTCTGTAGAGTGCTACTTTATTCTAATCTCAGAATCTTCATTTTATTTTCCCCTCTGGACTACAACTCCTATAGGAGAGGGACTGAATTTGTAAGTTCATTCATGTAGAAGTTACTCTATCTATATAGGTGCATACCTTCTCTGTAAATTGTATCCTGGAGAGCATTGAGAGGACAATTGATTGGTGTAATAGGCAATTAGTAATAAATAATTACTAATTAATTGACCTAAGAATGTTCCAGCCCCAGGCTTGGTTTTGGAAAAGGCTTTCAGCATACATTCCTCTAGTATTAGTTTTGTGGTAATTTTGATCTCCATGGATATTGATAGGGATTTAGATTCCCTAAACCTCACTACTGGGGAATCCTGGCCTCACCTCTCCCTTTCTTTGTACTTGGATACTTATTGTTATAGGCTCTGTAGGAAAGAATATTGGATTCGGTGTCAGAAAACTTAAGTTTCAATCTTTTATCTGCTGTTTATTAGCTAGTAAGCAAGTAGTGATTTATCAGAGGCAGGATTTAAATACAGGTCCTAGTAACATAAGCAGAGGAAGAAGAAGGAAGATAATAAGAAGAGTCAAATATGATAAATATTACATATTACAAAAGGGGAAATGGATTTCTTTATGATGGAGATTTCAATTTATGAAAGTGATTTCAATGAGTCAGAAACGGTGGCAGCCAGACTTCCAAATGGAGACATTCTATATAGGCAATTGGAAATGAGCCTGGTAGAGGGTAGATTTCAGAGTTATTGTAATAAGTGGAATGCCCGAGCTGATCTTTCCTTCTCTCTTCTCATGAAAATATTGTGATTAAAAGGATAGGGGGAAGCTAGGTGGCTCTGGAGAGCCAGGATTAGAGATGGGGGTCCTGGGTTCAAAATTGACATTTTCTAGCTGTGTGACCCTTGGGAAAATCACTTAATCTCCATTGCCTAGTTCTTATTACTCTTCTGCCTTGAAACCAATAATAGTGATTCCAAGACAAAAGATAAGGAATGTCCATCAATTGAGGAATGGTTGAACAAATTGTGGTATATGTTGGTGATAAAATACTATTGTGCAGTAAGAAATATGATGAATCAGACAGTTTCAGAAAGAACTGGAAAGACTGACATGAACTGATGCAGAGTGAAATAAGCAGAACCAGAAGAACATTACACAGTTACAGCATTATTGTGGAATGATCAACTGTGAAAGACTTAGCTACTCTCAACAATACAATTATCCAGGACGATTCTAAAGGACTTATGACAAAGAATGCTATCCATCTCCAGAGAAAAAATTGCTGGAGTCAGAATGCAGTTGAAAGCATGCAATTTTTTACTTGTTTATTTGGGTTTTGACTTGGGAGTTTTGGTTTTATCTGATTATTCACTTACAAAAATGAGCAATATGGAAATATGTTTTGCATGTATAACCCATATAGAATAGCTTGCCAGTTTCAAGGAGTAGGGAAAGGAGGAAGGGAGATAAATCAGATCATATAATTTCAGAAAATGTATGTCGAAATTTGTTATTACATGGAATTGGTAAAAATGAATAAATAATATTTTTTTAAATGAATAAGATGGAAGTTAAGGGTTTAAAAAGAAAAAAAGGATAGCCAGTCATATTTTCAAATGCTACTTAGGGCTATCTTTGCCTTCTTGAAAATGATACCTGCTTATCAAAAAGCTAATAATGCATATTTAATACATTGAACCCTAAGAATTCTGTCTCAGGCTTTAAAATATCTAACATACAAATCTATTCCTTACAAAAAAGCAAATGTATGCACATTGACATTAAGATTTTATCAATAACTTGTTTTTCCACCAATTTTTACTGAAAGTATTTTTAAGCCCTCCTCTTTTTTTTGAAAGAAGTGAAAAACAGATCAAAAAATAAAATATTTAACACAAAGCACTCAGTTCTCAATACTGAAAATTCTAACAAACTAGAAAAAGTAAAAGAGGGAAAAGCCAGTACGTTAAGATTATTCCTATAGCTAAAAATGTTTCAAGATGTTTTTATGTAAAGGATCATCCCACTTTTGGGGTGGGGGTGGGAGAAGGGAGTGGAACCAATTGTATCTAATGAAATACAGAAAAGATTTGACAATTTAAAAAAATAGGAACAAGGGGACAGCTGGGTGACTCAGTGGATTGAGAGTCAGGCCCAGAGACAGGAGGTCCTGGGTTCAAATCTAGCCTCAGATACTTTCTAGCTGTGTGACCCTGGGCAAATCACTTAACTCCCCTTGCCTAGCCCTTACCACTCTTCTGTCTTAGAATCAATATTGATTCTAAGACAGAAGGTAAGAGTTTAAGAAAAATTAGGAACAAAAGTAATATAATTTAATTATAAGTTCAAGTTACTCAGCAAATCACTTTTCAGTGATCCAGAAATTTCTGATTTCCTCTTTGCCGATACAAGTCTGACTATTAGACTTCAGCATGCTATTTCTCTAATAGATCTACAGAGAGCAAAATCCTTTAAATCAGAAGCTTCCTCCCCTCCCAATGTTTATAAGGTATAGTGTTCTATATATAGTAAACATTCAATAAAAGCTCAATGTGAATGACTATCATTCATTCAACAAAAGCTGCTTATCAGATGCAATGTCCTATACTAAGAAATTGGGGGAGTACAAAGTAAAATGTTCCACAACAGATGATAGACAAAGAACTTAAAGGGATGACATCAGATGGTGAAATCTATGCTTATATAAGTTAAGTGTTTTGCCACAGGTAACATAGGAATTAAGTAGCAGAAATGGGATTTGAACCCAGGTCTTTTGACACCAGAAATTAGGTGGATAGCTATGTAATAAAGTGGATACCATTATGTAATAAAGTGGATAACTTGCCAAGTACACAGTTTGTAAGACTCATTTTCCTGAGTTGAAATCTGGCCTCAGACTCGTACTTGCTGTGTGATCCTGTGCAAGTCACTTAACACCATTTACTTCAGTTATCTCATTTGTAAAGGTTTCCTCATTAATGCTTCAAGCTTGTCATCTGCCCTGTCTATCATCTCAGTATTTATATGGTGCCACTATGCATCAGCCATTATGCAAAATATTATCTCATTTGATTCTTACAAACCCAGGAGATAGATGTTATTATTGTCCCCATTTTACAGTTGAGGAAAATAAGGAAGAAAGAGGTTTGGTAACTAAATTCAGGGTTTCAATAAATGTCTGATGTCAGATTTGAACTCTGGTCTTTCTTATTGCAGTCAGTCTATACCACAAAGCTCAGGAACAAATCACTTTCCAGACAAGTAAAGCAAAGAATGCATACTTCTCATCACTTCAGACCAATCTTTCAGAGGGAAACCAAAAAACAGAGATAACTTGTCACTGCTATAGACAATGTACACTCATTTGGCAGATCCATTGGGAATTATTCCAGCATATTGCAGAGGCCAGCAGGGAACAGCTGTGGGAGATTTTTTAGTACAATTAGTTTTGTCAGTCTGTGCTTAAATTAAAGGCTTAATGAGTGATTCTACATAATTTTAATTTTAGTTTTAATTAATAAGCTTGGAATTGGGAAATGGCACCTTTTGTCTTAATATCTTCAGTACGTTTGGCTTGTTTTTCCTCCTAACTCATTAACGTTCGAGGTTGGACATCTGTCCTGTTTATTTACTCAGCACATGACTTTGCATCCTCCTCTGAGACTGCAAAGGAAAGACTGATAAATGAAAATTTGTATTTCTTGTATTTGGAAAGGAAGAGAAAAGATAAATGAGTATCCTGGCACTCCCTGTAGTGAAAAGTTCAACTAGGGTAGAAACGATTTCTTGGAGGAGCACACCTACTATGATTAAAACACCCACCTTTCTTCTAGGATACACATATTATGGTTAAGGGAAAAAAATCAGACATCTTCAGTGAATCGGTGTTCCTACCATTGAACCAAACCAAATGTCTGAATTCTGTGCAAGGCAAGAATGTTTCCAAGGGGACTGAGCTCTTGGATCAGAAGTGTTTTTATAACTCACTTAGACTTTTACAATTTTATAAATGTCATATAATGATATAGAATGAGAGACAAATAGCTGACTTGCCTGAGTGAGCTTGTCTTACTGCCCATTTTTGTGATTGATTTGCATCCCTTGGTTCCAACCATTTTTTCTTCCCAGAATTCATAGCATCAGTACATTTCCTAAGCTGTAGGATTCCTAATGTTTTATGCACTTGCATGCCCCTACAGTAGTGATTCCCAAATGGAAAATTTGGTTGAAGTTCTTCTGGAATGATTTTTGAGTGACAGAAATGGACAGGTTACATGCTTCAAAGACCCCAGGAAATGGTTCCAAGAAGGTGAAGAAATGGTTAGGTACCAATGGTAGTTTCCAAATCAAATACTTGAACTTTCTAAAAGTGTGACAGGACAGAAAGTGACAAGAAAGTAGGCAAGAAGCCAATCCAAACCTCCCCCCAAATGGGCAGAAAAAGAAGGATTAAATGAGAAAAATAAATGGAGAATTTAGACAAACCTGATGTTAGTATTGATACCATTCTTATGGATCTCTCCATCTTCCCTGACTTTTTCTTTGTTATAGCTCTTACCTTTTATAGTTCATATACATATACATATATATTATAGCTCTTAACTTTCAATCATTTTATATGGAGTTTATGTTTTCTTTTCCTAACTTCCACCAGTAAAGCAGCTATGTTTTCAGTCCTTGACCTTTAGTCTATTTGCTAAATGGCAGGCAAAGCCTCCTAGCAACTCCCTAATTAAAAAAAAAAAGGAAACAAATGAACAACTTTACTTAATTAACTGTTAGGCTAGTTTAATAAACAGTTTTATGTTATTATATGTAGGTAACAAAAGGTCAGCTTTTCTTTTCTGAAACTGTGGTATATTATTGTTATGCATATTTGAATCCCATTCATGCCATCTGTTGGTGAGCTTACTGTATTTTCTTTATTGCTAAGAAGCCATTTTCTGAAGAAATCCTTGTTTGTAAGTCTTTCTCAATGTTTTCAAAAAATTGCCAGGGCCATTTATCAGATGTTTGGGAACTTTATGCTGCCCAGGCACTTAATCTAATTGTTTCTTGACCTTACCTATAACCAAATGCAACATATTTTGGATCTAGAAATTATACCATCATTCTGAGGCTTTAGTACTTTATATATTTTCCAAGGAACATTATCATACTGATCGTCAGATTGCTTCTGTGAACACAGGTTTTACATAAAGCAAGATCTTGCAGAAGCCTACATTACATGTTCATTAGTAGATAGAGACAGAAGGGCCAGAGGAGAAAATATAATTGTAGCACATATTTTCATAATGAATTATATTCTGTACTTTACTGCCTTCTAGTTGCTTCACGTTCTAATTCTTGTTCCCTCAAGAATAGTAAGATCTTTGATGGCAAGGATGTAGATTTCATCATAGATTTCTCTTATATTCCTCCTCATTACCTAATGCAGGAGAAAGTATTGTATAATACTGGTTAAATTCTTTTTCATAGGATGAAGAGGGTCATAATTCAAGAGCCAGAAAAGGTGCTTATGGGTCATCCAGTCCACTTCTTGTTTTCACTGATGAGGAAACTGAGGCTTTCCCAATATTTCCCAAGTGCTAAGGTGGAGAGGATGTATTTGAAATTAGGTCTCTCATGCTAAATTCAATACTTTTTTCCACTTTACCTGATAGGAAAGTTATCATAAGTCCTTTTGTGAGGCATTATACTTTTGGGCTAACTGGCTTAATTCTTCATGAAATTAGTAGCAAGGCATGATGTTCTAGCTCCAGTACATGGAGAAGTTAACAAACATAAGGAGTCGCTGGCAAAAACAATTAGGCAAACTCAGATTCTACTCATGTGTGCCAGGGCTATGTACCATGCTTTTCCCAAATGTTGATATACTTAAAGCCACAGCCTCCCTAAAGCTGAGAAAGTCTGAGCTATTCTTTTGGTATATGAAATAAATGACATGAAGCAAGTTTTTTATAATGCCCTGGAAGCAAATTTTATATAATGCCAAGTTCACTATTCAATATACAGGAACTTAATTCATATTTGTTGGCTGCTTGCCCTCTGTTATAGCTTTCTCTTCCATCTTCATCCTATCAAGAAACCTTCCCGCAACATTTGGCATTTTAGCCATACTCTTATGGATATTGTCCCCTACTTTATGATATTGCAAAACTCTGGTACTCTTTTTATCAGTTTAGTTACTCCTGCTCAGTATCTCACACTGATCCGTCATCCTACTCTTCTTCCTAAGTGTGAGTACCCTCCAATCTCATGTGCTCAGTTGTTTTCTCTTCTCTCCATGTGTTCTTTCCCTTAGCAATCTCTTCTGTCTTGATGGTGTCTATTATCACTCTATACATATGGTTCCCCAACATATTGATCCAGTATTTTTCTTCAGAATTTCAGTCTTGCACTTCAAGTGATTTCCAGACATCTACACTTGGATTCTCTTCCCACACCTTCAAGTCAACCTGAGAGGCAATATGGTACAGGGGAAAGAGAGCCAGCTTTGTAGTTATAAGATTTGGTTTCAAGACCTGACTCTGCTCTTAACACCTATGTGATCTGGGGCAAGCCATTTAATTTCTTTGGGTCTCAGTTTCCTCAATTACAAAATGAGATATTGGACTAGATGGGTCAAAAGACCCTTTCTAAATCAGTGATTTCCAGGGCCTTATCTATCTTCAGAACAACTCCTCAGCTTCATCCTAAATTTACCCCTCATTGGTTTCCTCATTTCTATTGACCATAACATCATTGTCCTAGTCACCCAGACTCAAAACCTTGGAGCTAACTCTTCCTCTTTCATAGCCTCAACCCTTCTCCCCTCCTTCCATTCAATCTGTTACCCTATCCTATTCATCATCCTTTTCTTTTTCCTTTTGTCCTGTTTTTTCCCCACCAGCATTGATATTCCCTTCGTTTAGAGCTTTATGAGTTTACTTTGACTATTGTAATTATATCTTAATTGGTCTTCATGCCTTCAATCTGCCATCTCCAATTCATTGTTCAAAGAGCATTTCAAATAATTTTCCTAATCTATAGATCAAACCATTTCCTCCCCTGCTAAAAAACCTTGTTCCATATTTCGTCTAGAATGAAATGTACATTTCTTAGCTTGGCATTTAAGTCCTTTCATAATTTGGTTCTGACCTGTAACCATCCTTATCCATACTACTTCCCTTAGCCCACTCGACATTATAAGCCATATAAAACTATTAATTATTTCTGGATTTCATCTTGGATTCTACTCTATCTGTTCATTCTCGAAGGATGCCATATGCCTTGAATATACTCCTTCTCCCATCTATTTGTTGAAATCCTTCTTTTCCCGTAAGGCCTAGCTCAGATATCATCTCTTCCATAACACTGATCCTCTTATGTGAAAGTCATTTTTAACTTAAAAACAAATTTTAGACGACTTTGGCTGAATCTCTCTCTATCTGTCTTTTCCCCCACCTCCACCATAGTCTATTTTGTATAATGCTTATTTGTTTGTATTATAAAAGTTTTATTAGATTTAAGCCCCTTGAGGAAAGTGTCTTTTTAAATTTTTTTATCATTGAAACCCACCAAGACCTAATGTATTACCAAAGTAGGGGCTTAATACATACTTGCTTTATTTTTAAGCAAAAATTAATCTATTTTGGACCAGAATCCAAGGCAGAGCAGACACATGGAATTAAATTAGTTTGACCTTAGTGTTAATGAGGCCAAAGGAATATATTATATCCTTATAGGGCTAGGATAAAGTTAGCTTCAAAGAGCTAGAATGGAGCTACAGATATATCTATTTCCATGTTCCTTGTTTTATAAACATTTGCCAAGGAAGGTAGTGGGAAGGGACTGAGATGAAAGTATGAATGGTTCAGCAATCCTATTTATGCTGAAAAAGAAACTAAAAATGCTTCCTGCTGGTGGTGACTCAGTAGTTGCTGCCAGTGTTACACAACGATGAAGCAATATCAGCTAATGGGCATAACTTGACCTATGTACTGGGAGAATATCTTTGTGTCTAAATTGGACTTTTGGCTCGAACACTTGTAAGAAAGAGTAGATCTAAGATATTTTTGCTTTATCTGTATTTTTCCATTGGAAAGAAAGAAGGAATGAAGAGAGAAAAAAAGGAAAGAAGAAACAAGGGAGGGAGAGAAGAAGAAGGGTGAAAGGAAAGAAGAATGGGAGGGAGAAGAAAGGTAGGGATGAAGAAAGGAAGGAATAGAGGAAGGAAAAAAGGGGAGAGGAAAGGGGAGGGAGAAGGAAGGAATGAAGGAAAGAAGAGGAAGAGAGGAAGGAGGAAAGAAGGAAGGGAAAGGAAGGAATGCCTTTTAAAAAATCTTCAAGGGATCCTGGAAATTCTTTGATTTGTCATCTTTCTGTTCCAAAGCTCTTTTTACCCTTCATGAATGCTCAAACTACAGAAATCAGAAAACCACAAAATAATGAGAAAAAGAGGAAATATATACATACTCAGTTCTCCCTCTCTCTCTCTCTCTCTCTCTCTCTCTCTCTCTCTCTCTCTCTCTCTCTCTCTCTCTCTCTCTCTCTCTCCTTATTCTTGAGATATCTTAAAAGCACTTTGAGAACCAGCTACTCAGAAAAAAAAATAAAGACCACATGGCACATTTATAAGAAAGACTGATACAACACTGTAGATAGAGAAATTAGATCCTAAAAGTAGATGAGGGGAGATTTTTTTTAACACTCCTAATCTGGCTCTTCCCCTGCAAGCAGAATCTTTCATTTGAACTCTTAAATTTATTTTACATTGCTTGTATTTCTTCCAGAGGAAATAAAGTCTGCCATAATGAGTAAGACTAATGAATCCCTATTATTTTACTTTGAATATAAACAGTGAGTGGTATTTGTTTTACAAGCAATATTCAATCTGAAAACCTTTTGAATGCTCTTAATACAAAGCAATGCCAACATCAGTAATTCTACTTGCTGGNCTCTCTCTCTCTCTCTCTCTCTCTCTCTCTCTCTCTCTCTCTCTCTCTCTCTCTCCTTATTCTTGAGATATCTTAAAAGCACTTTGAGAACCAGCTACTCAGAAAAAAAAATAAAGACCACATGGCACATTTATAAGAAAGACTGATACAACACTGTAGATAGAGAAATTAGATCCTAAAAGTAGATGAGGGGAGATTTTTTTTAACACTCCTAATCTGGCTCTTCCCCTGCAAGCAGAATCTTTCATTTGAACTCTTAAATTTATTTTACATTGCTTGTATTTCTTCCAGAGGAAATAAAGTCTGCCATAATGAGTAAGACTAATGAATCCCTATTATTTTACTTTGAATATAAACAGTGAGTGGTATTTGTTTTACAAGCAATATTCAATCTGAAAACCTTTTGAATGCTCTTAATACAAAGCAATGCCAACATCAGTAATTCTACTTGCTGGGAGAGAGCTGATTTCAGAACACTTAAAGTCATCAGTGGTTGCATTCTTGTGTTTAATTAAGCTCTAACACTTTTTTCCTTCAACAGTTCTGAGGCAAACAATTGTTTAATTGGAAAATGCTGTAAATGAAATGTTACTGTGCTTTGCCCAATGAGAAAATGCTTCGAGAATTGGACAAGAGTAGGTGTGGAATAACTATTCACATTCAAGCATGCCCATACTGGGTTAAATTGCTGAGTTCTCTACAGTTGGCTACAGTTTTACCACAGGGAAATATCTGTTTTTCCTTGGGAATCTGGTAACTGTCACTAAGAAAATGAATACAGGAAAGTTGCCTTTGAAAGCCAAACCAAGAATTACTCTATGAATGATTCAACACATTTGCTAAGTGAATATGTTATGACCTCAGAATTGCTTTAATTTGCATTTATCTTATAGTTCATAATTTGGAGCATTTTATATGACTATTAATAGTTTACATTTCCTCTTTTAATTTTTATTTTTTAGAGGGGGTGGGAGTGACTAATCCCATTTCCTACTAATAGAAATTAATTCCCATTAATAAACATTTCCTCAGGGGGTAAGCTTGGAACCTCATGTCAGCCAATTAGATCAGCTTGGATAAAGGAGAGATCTTCATTGTTTTAAAAAGAAGACAAGTTTGAAGACCTCTCAGTGGACCAGTCCTTACACTCATTTCCTTTCTTTTTATTTTTCTTCTTTCCTCTCTACTATAGCATACTAAAGGGCTTCAAAAAGGTAGGATAGAGCAGAGGTGTGGGCTCAGAGAGTTACTCCATGCTCTACTTCCTTAAAAACCTGGAAATCTATTTTTATGAGAGAGATTCTCTTAAGTAGCAGTTTCCGCTACCCCCAACCCCAAGGAGTTACTAAAATGGCACAATTAACTCACACCACATGCTGTAGAACAAGATTCTCCTTCTACCTCTGTGGCAATGAGATGAGACTGGGAAAACAGCCTGCAGTTGGCGTCTAATCAGTCCCTACTGGGTTCCTATTCTAGGAACCCCTTCAGGGAATCCTAGTTCAGTTATTTACATTTGATGAAAATGTGATGGTGTTCAACATTGATGACTTTTCCCTATATTGGGTTTACATTACTAAGGGAATTAGAGAATTCCTGAAGTCCCAGGGGAGGTACATCTCACAGTCACTCTTTTTGGCCAAGGAAATATTGTTCTCCTCCAAAGACTGTGGCCCAATGAGACCTGGTTGTACATGTGGAGGTCTAGTAGTGAATATGCATCTAGGAAGAAAGGAAGTCAACTTGGACCCCTGCCCAACTAGAGAAATCACCTTGGCCATCCAGTACTTAGAAACTCCAAAATATTTAAAGGCATAAATTGGGGGCAGCTGGGTAGCTCAGTGAATTGAGAGCCAATTCTAGAGACGGGAGGTCCTAGGTCCAAATCTGACCTTAGCCACTTCCTAGCTGTGTGACCCTGGGCAAGTCACTTAACCCCCATTGCCTAGCCCTTACCACTCTTCTGCCTTGGAGCCAATATTGGCTCCAAGACAGAAGGTAAGGGTTTTAAAAATAAAATAAAATAAATAGATAGATAAATTGGATAAATTATCCTCACTAAAAATCAGAAGGAATTTTGGCTTCTAGAACTCTCTGTAAAAATTTCCTAAGAAAGTTTCCTTATAGGTGTGCAGTGAGGATGCAAATAAATCTTCAAGGACATTTTTAAAGATCTGTTAATACACCCGAATATAGTGTAGATATGACTTAAACAGACCTTTTATTTAAGCCACAAAGTTCTCATCCATCTAGGCAGGTTAGCTCACTTATTAGAGCATAGTGCTAATGAGGCCTCAGGTAAAGTTTTGATACCTGTGTGGTTCACATGTCTTAAAAGTGAGCAAAGCTCTTTTCTCTACCTCTGCCTCAGGCAGCTGTCATCCAGGTCTATGCCAGTGTCTATCAGGGGTAACTGGGTGAGAGGGCAAGGATGGTTCAACATAAATATATCCCTGCTTTTGGAAAAAAGTAAGTCAAATTTGAAGGATATGTTCTTCCTAGAGATAGGTAACAGGGTATATGAAGCCCGGAAGACCAGAGTACAATTCCTTTCTCTGACACATCCTCGTGTCCCATGATTAAGTCATATAATCTATTAAGAGGCCAGGCAATGTTTGAAGACCTTAAAGTATAGAGGAGTTACCAGTCGTTATCAGTGACCTTTCCACACTCTCTGAGGTTTCCTTATGCAGTGAAATCACAAGTCTGAACCTTTAAAAAGAGATAAAAGAATCATATTACAGAGGGAAAAGATGCCACTAGTCAAAGCTCTTCCTTTTACAAATGAAGACCTGCAAGGCAGGAGACTCGCTCAAGGTCATTCAGCCAACTAGTGGCTGAGCTAAACTTGAAATTAGGTCACCTCTCCATTTCCCTAGGCAGTAAAATCCTCTTGATGATAAGAATAACATAACGTAGGCTTCCAACCAACCATCTGTACCCATGTGTTCAATTCAGCAAGTTTGGGGATGTGCTCTATAATGTGGGTAGCAATTCAATGATTCTTTTTCTAAACCTTGTAATTGCCTGGATGTACGATGTTATGTAACTGTGCCTGGGGAGGTGGGGGGGAAGGCATAAAATTAGGATTTCTATTCATTACTCTTTACATAGGTCTCAAAGTAATAGTGGACTGCTGAGATAAACTAAATTAATGGCCTGCCTAAGTAATAATTCCATGTGTAAAGAAACAATATTAGAAAAGGTTTGAGGTAAATACATACCATAGTTTAATGTTTAATAAATTCAAGAACACCAATTAGTAGGGAAAGGAATCCTTGTGTGACAAGAACTGCTGGGACAAATGGAAAACAATGTGACTAGATAGATGGATGGAAGGAAAGAAGGAAGAAAAAAAGAGAGAGAAAGGAAAAGAAAGAAAGAGGAGAAAAAAGAAAGGAAGGAAGGAAAGAAAGAAATGGATGGATAGAAGAAAGGAAAGAAAAATAGACCAATAGATGAATGAACAATTATACCACATTAAAAAAAACTTGAATTTTTGTAGCACACATGTAGCACAATCACTGTACATTCTGCTCATTTTCTTTCTGTTCTCTGCTCATACATGTAGGCAGCTACCTATATGTTGTATTAAAGGGCTACCTAAGCCACAAATTTCTTTCCCCAGGATCCTACTATGACATCTGGAATGTCTGTTATGGGAATCTCTCTGTTGTGTTAAGGCATTAACTTCATAAAGACTGTTAAAATGCAAATATGTGACCTGAATGTAATACTTTTACGTTATTATCCAGAATTATCACAAGTGGCCTTGGGGTACGGAGACAATGAAGAAGTAAATTTTGAATAGAGTAGATTAGGACCTGAGAGAGCATCAGAGTATGAAATGCTATTAGGTTTAGGTAGACCCTCAAGTCCTGAAAAAAAATAGGAGGAAAGAACACTAAGGATATTGGAAGTGGGAGGATGAGGTAATTAAGGCAAAGGACATCCAAGAAAGAAGAAGTAAAAAGGGGCCCTGAAACAAAGCCTATGATTTTGGCCAGAGTTAGCCCTGGCGGCAGTTTCTTGCTTAAATACAGATGAGGCAACACTGTATAAAGGTATTGCAATCAATTCCATAATCTCTACCTTTTTTGTTTCCCTTGACCTGGGACGGAATCCATATAGGAGTTGGTATTGTCTAGCAAAAAAATAAAAATAGCTTATTGGGGTATCTTGCTCCCTGCAATTACTTTCTTATCAAAAAGGGAAAACTTTTTTCCCCTATCACTTTTAGGGAAACTTTAAAGCCTTGCTGGTCTTGATAAATCTAGGCTTTGGAATTTGAATTGGGTATGGATTTCACACTTACATTAACAGTGAAAGAGTTAGCTCTTGCTAAGAATATCTTAAGACCATCCAGTTTTACCTTCACAGACATTATTTTCCAAATTGATCTTTGTGGGAAACTAATGAATATATCATTGGCCCAGTGTGACCCTACTTAGAAAATACTCTTCATTTTATTAAATGAACTGAATGGTGGGCAAATATATATTCTCCATGTTGGATAGATTCTGTGGGAAGGAAGATCAGGCCAATAGATGAAATTCTTCATGATGAAATTAAGATAATTTCAGACCCATATATTGGAAAAGACAGCGAATATGCTATAAAAATGAGTTTTTGGCCAATAATGTACAACAGAGCATTTAACACACTGCTTCTCACATAATAGACACATACTCTTTGTTGCTTTGACTTGACCTTATAGGATGCTTTATGACTTTTTTCATTTCTTTCATT
The DNA here is from genome assembly GCF_016433145.1 of Gracilinanus agilis. Lineage (NCBI taxonomy): Eukaryota > Metazoa > Chordata > Mammalia > Didelphimorphia > Didelphidae > Gracilinanus > Gracilinanus agilis. The sequence goes on along the minus strand of NC_058133.1, from coordinate 432,208,585 downwards.
TTATATTATAATAAAGTATAAGATTCATGTGAGCAAGAATGTGTTTTAATTATCCTCTCTACCTCAGCCTCTAGCATTTGCCTCTCGTAGATATTCAGTAGGTATTTGTTGTCTAGAATTCATTGAATTAAATTCTAAGGTGATTGGAGATTGTCAGATTCTGTGATGAAGGTTTTAAGTACTTTCCCAGGTCATTACAACTACTCTTCTCCTTTTCCAGGCTTGATCCACTAATGAGCAAGTTCACTTTGGCCTTGCTGTCTTCTCTCAAATCCCTTCTTCCTTTGTCCTATCAATGAATAGTTGGACCAATTTCAGCTGAGCAAACTGGATTACTGCCGCCATCTGCCTTATGTTTTCCCTTCATGTGCTTCTGAAGAGAGCTGAAGGAAGTCACGAATGATACTCATTGGCTCAACTACTAGTATAGGTTTTCTAATTTCAACTGTATTTTTACTGTAGCAAAGCAATACTTTGAATACTCCCTAATTCTATATACCACTTACCAGCTGCTCCAAAGTTTTTTGTCTCTCCTCAAATCTCCTATGGCACCCTCTCAGAAGACAATCCCACCTCTTAAAAAATTGTGGCCATTCACTCTTCTGCTAATCTCACCTTCCTCTATCATCCTTCTTGACTTTCTTCTCCTTCACTACACTTTCTGGTAAAAAGGTGGCCATTTTCCTTGCTAAAGCCATCTCCACCACAACATGTATCCTTGGTCCCTTACCCTCCCACTTCTCTAGTATATTGTTCCCATATCATCCCCAACTCTGTTTCTGATCTTCAACATCTCTATTGATTTCTCTGCTGCCTATAAACACACTCATGCTTCCCCATCCTTAAAAACCCTGTCTTGAGGGCAGCTAGGTTGCTCAGTAAATAGAGAACCAAGCTTAGAGATAGAAGGTCCTTAGTTCAAATCTGACTTCAGATACCTCCTAGCTGTGTGACCCTGGGCAAGTCACTTGACCCCACTTGATGCTTACCACTTGTCTGTCTCAGAACCAATACTTAGTATTAATTCTAAGATGGAAGGCAAGGATTTAAAAACAAAAAAAATTAACTCTGACTTGATTCTGCTAGATTTTGTATCTATAATCCTATGTTTCTCCTCCCTTTCTCAGCTCAACCCTCTGCAAATTTTTTCTTTTCTCCATTCTCTTCTCATTCTTCTCTCCATTATGTAAACTGACTTTCTTATTCAACTGAAGCAGCTCTTCCCATTGTTAGCAATGCTCTTCTTATTTGCAAACTTCTAATGACCTTTTCTTCAGAAGAATAAGTCCTCCTTTCCCTACTTCAGAATTAAATACTACTGATATATCAACTTCTCTTTCTCAATACACTTGTTATGATTAAAATTCTCTGGAGACTGTATATTAATTCATAATTATTTATTAGTAAAAGTGAGAGAGAAATAGTCACATGATCATCTGTGCAACACCTAACTAATCTGAATTTTGCTAAGCTTGTCTCCGTTCTCTAGCCAAAAGTGGCAAGGCCAGGAAGAGTCTCCAACCCAAAAGCCAGCGGCTTCCTCCAAACCCCTGTCTTAAAACCCCTAGTAATAATGTCACTCCTCCTGAGTCTCTCTGATTGGATCTCTGTCCAAGTCAGAGTATGATCTTCAGAATGCCAGGAGTCACTCAGGACTAGGGACTTGCTAGACTCTTTTGGGAATGCCAGGAAGCCAAGAGGTCTCTGGTTTCCATATGGGCCCAGTCAAAAGGTGGAGCTGATACCAACCAAAATGGTTTTCCAACAGAATAGGGATACGATTTATAGTAAATTCACACACACACTGCTCTCTCTGAATTTTCATGACATTATTCTTTCTTGGTTCTCCTTCCTATTTGATTGTTTCTTCTCAGGATCCTTTGCTAGATCATCATCCTTATTTTGTCCCCCAAATTAGTATATCCCAAAGTTCCGCCTGGCAATCCCTTCCTTCTCTCACTTGTTGACTTTGTCAGCTCCCATGGGTTTAATTATCATCTTTTTACTGATGATTTCCCAGATCTCTACATCTATCTATAGGTTTTCTTCTGAGTTCCAATCCGTTGTCACCAACTCTTTATTTGACACTTCCAATTGGGCATACTATAGGCATTTAAAACTGAACATGTCAAAAAAAAATACTATAATGCTCCACGCACTATAACTAAGGTTACCAAAACCAGAATCATATTCACTTACCCCCATATCCATCTCATTGCCAAATACTGTCTCTTCTACTTTCACAAGATCACTTGTATATGTTCCCTTTTCTCCACACAAAAAGCCACTACCCTAATTCAGGCCCACCTCATCCCTAAAATGAATCATTGAGAAAACCTTCATATTGATATCTCTTGCCTTCAAGTCTCTTCTCAATCGAAACTATGTGATCTTTGTAAAGTATAGATATGACTATGTCATCCCATTATGGAATAAAAATTCCAGTTCCTCCCTCAGGCCTAGAATGCTGTCATTCTACTTGTTAGAACCCCTGGCTTCCTTCAATATGGCCAGATCATAGAAGGCATGATCAGGAACAAAGTATAGGAAGACAGGAAAGGCAAGAAGAAGCCAGGTTCTAAAGACCTTTAAACGACAGAACAAAAGAAAGGCTTTATAGTTTATCCAAAGCCACTATCCTAATTCAGGATAAATGAACCATTGAAATAGACTTCACATTGATATCTCTGCCTCAAGAATCAGCTAAAATGCAGTCTTCTGGAGAAGGCCCTTCCTGGTTCTCTTATTTCTAAGGTTACCTTCTGTCTACTTTAATGTACTTTGTATGTTCCTATTTATATCCATGTTATCTTCCTCATTGGAATGTAAGCTCTGTGAGGGCAGGAACTTTTTTTGCTTTTGTATCATCAGTTTTTAGCATATTGATTGATATAAGTAATGCTGTTAGAAGCTTCTCTATTAAGTATTTTGTTAAGTATTGTTTTTAAAACCTTTAGAAATGTATTATCCATACATAGTCTACTTAAAAACTTGATATTTTAAAGGAGAAAAACAATATAGCATAAATGATACATTTCTTGACTTTATATCAGGAAGACCTTGGTTCAAAGCTCTCCTTAGACAATTATTAGTGTCACCAAATACAAGTCACTTAAAAATCAGTGTCAGATTCCCATCTGTCATTAAGGGACAATAATACATGTACCCAAGAATGTGCCAATAAATATTTAACAACTAGATTGTGGAGGGATGCAGGGAATGTATGCACATACACACTTTTAAGTTTAATCTGTTTTATTAACACTTTCTTAAGTCTAGACAAGCAACAAAGCAATCAAGTCCTTATTTGTAATGATAGCTGATTTCTGAGATCTAAGTGCTCACACTAAAAATTTAACAATGGATTCTCAAATTGAATCCAAAATACCCTGTATATAGCATATATACCTAACTAGGTTGCTGTGAAGTTCAAATGAGATAATGTATGTAAAGTGCTTTGACATATAAATGTCACTGGTTACAGTTATTAAAAGATATTTTTATACTGACAATCACAGTGCTCTATTTAATGTTAATTGGAATCCATGATAATTATTTATAGAGACAAATAGTGCAGGGAAAGAGCTATCTAGGTGGGATAATGTAAGTAAAATATCTAATCAACTTTGGATTAGCAATTTATGAATTATTTTTGAATATAAGAGAAGCTACTTAATGTGGTAGAGAGAATGATTTATTAGGAGTCAGGAAACTTGGCTCCTACTCTTGGCTCTATGAGTTACTAACCTTCAATTGACTATACCTTTCTGGTTCTCAGTTTTCTCATCTGTAAGATAAAGAGATTGGACTAGATGAGCTCTGAGATCCCTTAGTTCTAAGATTCTTTTAATCAGTTGTATTTACTCCAGCCAGCTACCTAGCAAACATATTTCTGGACCATGCTCCTTTTCAAAATTTAATGCTCAATATTGATAAAATGTTCTCCAATGGGCATATGGTCCTATCTTTGAGGGTCGTCCCTCCAAGGATGTAGGCTACAAAGCTTCTATGCCTATCCATCCTGTGCTACTTATCCATATCTTTCTATCAATTCAACCCAAGAGGTTACTATTGCATTGATACCAAAAGAACATGTAGGTCATTTGCCAGTTACACTTTCTTCTCTCTATGTGATCAGCCCATCATTTTTTCTAGTCATATATTACTCTAATAAGATCTTTTATATTACTTGTCTGCAATTCCTTGCTTGGGTACCTATCATATGGCCCTTTATGTCTTTCTGATTGTCCTAAATATCATTTCTTTGAATACTGGAATTAATAAGATTGGCCTTTGTTTCATGAAGAAGCTATGGGTCATTAAAGGAAATGCAACTTTTTCCAGTGGCAATCCAGCCTGCTCTCTTCTTCCTCCTACTTCATTGTCTATATGCAGTATCTATCATGAAGGTTATGTATGTGTGTGTGTCTATACAGACAATGAGAGTGATCTATATACATGTATATAGACATATATCATAAACATATACACACTAATGGACTGGTTCTAGGGGCTGTCCAGCCAATATCATATAGTATTTTTTTTAAACCCTTAACTTCTGTGTATTGGCTCCTTGGTGGAAGAGTGGTAAGGGTAGGCAATGGGGGTCAAGTGACTTGCCCAGGGTCACACAGCTGGGAAGTGTCTGAGGCCGGATTTGAACCTAGGACCTCCCATCTCTAGGCCTGGCTATCAATCCACTGAGCTACCCAGCTGCCCCCCAATATCATATAGTATTATCAATAAAGGCAAATGGTTTTCCCCATGTTAATATCTCCTTTGAACATTTGAGTGTTCAAAGTTCTAGTGACTGTGCTTCTCAACTTGAGACACAAATCCACTGCAAAAAAGGTAAATCAGACACTCTTTTTTTATTTTTAATCATTTATTAATATTCATTTTTAACATGGTTACATGATTCATGCTCCTACTTTCCCCTTCACCCCCCGCACTCCCCCCACCCATGGCCGACGCGCATTTCCACTGGTTTTATCATGTGTCCTTGTTCAAGACCTATTTCCAAATTGTTGATAGTTGCATTGGTGTGGTAGTTTCGAGTCCACATCCCCAATCACGTCCTCCTCAGCCCATGCGTTCAAACATTTGTTTTTCTTATATGTTTCCTCTCCTGCAGTCCTTCCTCTGAATATGAGTAGCTTTCTTTACCATAAATCCCTCAGAGCTGTCCTGGGTCATTGTATTGCTGCTAGTACAGAGGTCCATTACATTCTATTTTACCACAGTGTATTGGTCTCTGTGTACAATGTTCTTCTGGCTCTGCTCCTTTCGCTCTGCATCAGTTCCCAGAGGTCTCTCCAGTTCGCCTGGAACTCCTCCAGTTTATTATTCCTTTTAGCACAATAGTATTCCATCACCCGCATATACCACAGTTTGTTCAGCCATTCCCCAATTGAAGGACATTCTCTCCTTTTCCAGTTTTTTGCCACCACAAAAAGCGCAGCTATAAATATTTTCGTATAAGTCTGTTTATCTATGATCTCTTTGGGGTACAAACCTAAATCAGACATTCTAAAAGTGTAAGGGCCCCTTTACAGTCTTAAAAATTATTGAAGACTCCCCAAAGAACTTTTGTTTAGGGGGATAACACACACAGATATATAAATATATATACATATAGATACACACATATTCACATGTGTAGCCTATTTAAAATTTTTTTTAATCTTATTGTTATTAGGAAAATAATTTTGAGCCTATTGATACCCTGAAAGATTCTGGGTACCCTTTGGGTCTCCAGACCACACTTAGAGAACTATTGTTGTAAATCATTCATTTTTATGCTACATTTACTACTTCTCTCTAGCACTGATACAGTGGTTCATATACATGATGACTGGTTATAATCCCAAAGTCAATGAGCAAGGTAAATCAGTAGACATCCAAAACATGAATTAAGAAAACAAAATTTTTTTTATACTGTAACATTAATATTTCTAGTGAAAGCCACAATAGGAAAAATTTTGATCTAAACAAAATGGGAATGTTAATAAATGATGATACACTGAGATATTTCTAATCAAGTTAAATGCACTCTTCTTGTCCTTTAAGAGTTTATAATGTAGATCAAGGGGTTTATAATCTAGAATGTTAACTTAGCTATGAAGCTTCATGTTCAATTGTACCATAAGAAATTCAGGAAACTTCCATGAAAGTTGCCAAATCTGGACTAGTCAATCAATCAAAAGTGTCCTTGGTATATTTTGTTGTTCAGTTGTTTCAGTTATGGGTTTTCTTGGCAAAGATACTGGAGTGATTTGCTATTTCCTTCTCTGGCTTGTTTTATAGATGAGGCAACTGAGACAAATTAATTTAAATGTCTTGCCCAAGGTCACATAGTAAGGGTCTGAGGCAAGATTTGAACCATTGTGACAGCTAGCTGCCCCTAGGATGGTGGGTAGAAGGAATCTAATAAATATTGAAGAGTAGAGTGAATATTGCTTCTTTCAAAAAGGAAATAGTTGATGATTCCACTTTTCACTCCATAGGCCTAAAAATTCTATAGAATTTTTTAACAGTTGTCTTGTCTGCAGCCCTGACATATTAGAAGTTTTAATCCCAGTTTCTGTTTGAGATTATGATTTTTTGGCTTGGATATGTCAGCTATCACAACCATTTTACAAAATTAAGTTGATTCATTGGATAGATGCTGGGTGGGCCTGGTGTCAGGAAGACGTATGTTCAAATCAGTCCTGAGACATTTACTAACTGTTTGACCATGGGCAAGTCACTTCACCCTGTTGTTTGCCTTAGCATCTTCATCTGTAAAATTATCTAGAGAAGAAAAAGGCAAACCACTACATTGTCTTTGCCAAGAAAACCCCAAATAGGATCATGAAAAGTTGATCATGACTGAAAATAACTTAACAATGACAATATATCTTGTAAGGTATTAAATAAACTCATTTAACATTAATTTCTTCATTAAATATAATAGTTTAAAATGATGGATATGGCAGGATATTCTATAATATATATATACATAAATACATACAGGTGTATTTCATAATAATAATAACTATATCTTGCTTGTGTCTATTAATCAGTTCTTTCTCTTGATAGTCATCTGTACCTATGTCTTTTTGTCAAATGATGCCTTCTCTAGTGCAGGGAGGGGACGGAAGGAGGATGATATCTGGGAATTTTAATGTAATAAATAACAGATAAATAAAAATTTTTAAATAATAAAATCTTATATATCACTTTAAGGTTTGCACAGCTCCTTTCTTACAATGAACAAACAGGGTAGATATGTATTATAAATTTTATTATCCTCAGTTTCCAGACGAGGAAACTGAGTCTGAGAAGAAATTTGACCAAGTTCATAGAGCTAGTTAAATTTTAAAGTTGGAATTCTAAGCCCTGTCCCTGTGACTTCAACACTATTTCTGTTACTCCACACTGCCTCTAGGAATATCATGACATTTTCAAGTAAATAATCAATTTTCAGAGTTTGTGTTTTAAGAATTATCCTGTATAATTTTCCCAGCTTTTCATTTCATAAGTCAAAATGACCAGTGAACTTGAAAGTGCTATAATTTACTTTCCTGTTTGAGTCTAATTTTTCATTGAGAGCATGACAGGCATTGTAACAGTTGATATATAATGAACTGACACAGGATCTGAGTCTCTTTTGCTCTTTGGGAAGTCATCAAAATCCACCGCTAGCCAGCCAGGGAAGGAAGTCCAAACACATTAATAACTGGAAGCAGTGATGTAAAGGCCTGAGAGAAATGGTCACACTTAATTGGTTGCATATTGGCTCACTGATGTCAGCTTTCTGAAATGATATCAAAACCTCAGGATACACCATTGTGAATACAACAGCTGTTCCCTCCTGAGAATTCAGGTGGCTTTTACGGTAGCTGATTAAATGTCCTTCACAAACTTAGACAACAATTTCAGGTTACCGGCAAAGACTTTTAATCACCCTGGGTGCTCCAGCACTGAACCCCAGTTGACTTCTTTAGAAAAATAAATCGACCTGATCTTTTTGAGTTTAGTCTCATTATATAATTGTGTCTCATGTCAATAAGTACATTGCATTAGAATAATTAGCAGCTGGTTTGCCTTTCTTCAAAGTTGAATATTTGAGAGCTTTTTTTTTATCAAAGACCATATTATTAGCTTTAAGTAGTTCTTAGTGAAATTACAATAGTATGGTCAAGGACCATTATTTCCTCCCTATGGGAGCTACCTCGTCTATATAGATTGCAAATCATCTTTTAATTTCCACTATTAGGGAATTGCCCAATTCATAGAGAAGTTAAATGACTTGGTCACAGTCATTCTAGGAAGTTTTAGAAGGAAGATAATAGACTCAGGACTTTCTGACATCATATCCAGCACCCTCTGCTCATTGCTTTCTTTTCAGTGGAATCAGATAAATAATAATAGCCTTGGGTGAGGCTTTTTTGAAAAGAAAAATAGCACAAATATTCTATATTTTGCTTTTGTATAATATTGAGATTTACAAAACCAATGTGGTTTGTCCCTGAAGGTCATTGAACCAGTAAGTATCACTAGCCAATAATCAAACCCAAGACTTCTGATTCTGACACATTTCCTTTATACCATAATGCCTCTCTCATAATAGAAGGGTTAGTTTTATATCATAATAATTTATGTTATAATTTAATGTTGTTAGAATTAAGTTATAAGTAGTTCACTAAAAACCCACTGTAGCGTCACTATATTTTCCCCTCATTTAGGTGGCATTCCTAAGACGTAATAATTTCAGCATAATATTCAAGTATGTTCAAAGAGCAGAAGCAAATATATACTAGGATTGTCTTACTCTGTGTGTGAGAGAGAGAGAGAGAGATTGACTTTGGGATCAGCATATTTTTATAAACCTTTGTAGAGCAATAGGTCATGATATTGATAGTTGAAATGGTCGAGAGGCAACAATAAATAGTTCAGTATATAGAAGGCTAAATTTGAAATCTCGACTTGGTTCAGGTATATGGGCAACACACACACAGATACACATCTGCCAGATGCATGAAATAGATTTTTTAAAATCACAGAATCAGAGGAAAGAATAGCCAGTCTATTGTTCCTTATTGAGGAAGATAGCATCCCAGTTTATTAATTTCTGGTTTTTCTGGAAGACCAATTATTCTCAAATTGTCTCTTCTAGACCGGTTTTCTTGGTCTGTCACTCTCTCATTGAGATATTTCATGTTTCCTTCTATTTTTTTCAGTCTTTTGACTTTGTTTTATTTGTTCTTGTTGTCTTGAGAGATCGTTAGCTTCTAATTGCTCAATTCTAGCCTTTAGGGATCGGTTTTCGGCTATAATCTTCTGGTTTTCAGCTATAATCTTCTGGTTTTCGGCCATAATCTTCTGGTACTCCTTTTCAATCTGGTCATTTCTGGTGTTGAATTTGCTTATCAGTTCATTTGGTTTCTGAGCCTCACTTTCCAATTGCAAGATTCTACCTTTTAAACTGTTATTTTCTTGCCAGAGCTCTTCCATTTTCTTCAAAATCTCAGTTTTGAACTCTTCCATAGCTTGTGAGGAGTTTTCCTTATTTGAGGAGGGTCCGGATGCTTGTTTGTTCTCCTCCTCTGTTTGCTCGGTTGTCTGGATTTTCTCTGTGTAAAAGTTGTCGAGTGTTAAAGACTTCTTTTTCTTGTTGTTAATCTTTCTCTTCTGAACTTCCTGAGACTGGGTAGCCATCGTTAGCCCAGCAGCTTCTCAGGTTTATCCTCGCTCTCAGGGTCTGTCCACGGTCTTTTGGCTCCTGAGGTCTGAGTTCTGGTTTTTTCCAAGGTCAAGCCCCCTGGTGGACCCCCTTGCTTGATCCTCTACCGGAGGTTTCTTTACAAGTCTCAGGGCGCTGCTTCCACAGTCATATACCCGTCTGCACTGGTTCCCCACTCAGGGTTTCAGATCTTTAGCTTGTGGCTGTGTCTGCCTTCACCCATGCCTCTGCATGCGCCTGTGCTCTGAGCCTGCATTCTGCTCCCGCGCTCAGGTTTGTGTGTGTGTTTTTTTAGCTTTTTGGGGTCCTAAGTCTTGCTGCTCTCAGGAACAGGCCCCAGAGCTGCCAATGACTCAATGGGTGCCCCAAACTTGCTCTATTTCTTTTTAGCTGGCTTCGGTGCTATAGTTGTTGTGTGTGGAGGGGATGGGGGTGGGGTGGTTGCTCAGCCCGGGATTTAGTGAGAGCTGTTTCACCCCTTTATAGCATGGAAATGCCCCGATTCCACGTACCTTCCACGCTGTGCCCTGTTGTGGGGTTCCTCCGTTCGTCTAGACTTGTTTTTATGTCCCCTTGAGGAGTTTTGTGTGTTTCGGTCAGGAGAGGTTAAGAGCTGCTTCTTACTCTGCCGCCGTCTTAACCCAGAAAAACCCAGCATCCCAGTTTAAATGATTTGTACTATATAGTTTTTAAATGCTTGCACTTTTCCAGGTCCTAATTCAGTGTTTGGTGTCAAATTAGATTATAGGCTCTTTATAGTCAGAGACAGTAATGTCACAACCTCTAGCCCCAGGGCCTATTCTACGTGAAATGATTAATCAATGTTTATTAAAGTTCACAGATTTCTTCTTGGTCTCTTGGGGAAAGATTCTACATTCACTTTGGTACCTCTTCTAGGGCCTAAATAACCTGTACCAACAGAGGGGTGGGTAGCATGAAGTAAATAGAAAGTACACTAAACTTAGCATCAAAAGAACTGGGTTTCACTATATCAGATTGCTTACCATTTCAGAGATGGAGGACAGGAGAGAAGGAAGGGAGAGAAAGAATTTGGAACCCCCAGTTTTAAAAAATGAATCTTTAAAAAAACTGGGTTTGAATCCCAACTTTTTTATTTACTATTTGTGTATGTTTTCTCAGCCTCTGTGTCTAAAAATGGGAAGTAAGCATTCTTTAGCTACCTATTTCACAGTAATTATTAGTAGCAAATGAATGAATGAATATGAAGCACCTTATAATTATAAATATATACTATTATTGTCAGAAATTTTTTCCTTTTATATTACCTATAGCCTTCCTGCTATAGTTTAAGTCTGTTTCCTCTTTCCTGTTAAAATCCTTCCTTCCTAAGTTCTGGCTATGATGTCAGTCTCTGGTAGATAGACTACAGATTAGGACCAATTATTAATATGTCTAAAGCTCAGTTTAACTGTCCATGTGATAATTCTAACTCACTTCCCACGATCTTTGGATTATGCACAGTTGCCTCATTTAAAGATCTCTTTCTTTATGAAGGAAAAAAAATTAAGGTCTTATCTTATGTCTTAGAATCAATTCTATGGCAGAAGAGTGATAAGGGCTAGACAACTGGGGTTAAGTGACTTGCCCAGGATCACACAGCTAGGAAGTATCTGAGGCTAGATTCAAATCCAGGGCTTGTATTCCCCAGGCTTGGCATGCTATACACCGAACCACCTAGTTGCACTAGCTTAGTAAAATTTTAATGAAAGAGATAGGGATATGCCTTATTCAAACCTCCCCAAGACACATTATGCATAAACTACTCCTAATATATTCTTTCCTATGTAATGTAACTCCTTCAAGAAGAAGACAGTGTTTCATTTTATTCTTCATGTCTTCAATACCTGGCACTTCATAAGTGCTTCATAATTTTTATTTGCTTATGCAACTTCCAACTGGTCATTGTCTTTAATGGGCATTGCCAGGTAAATTCTTACACCTCTATCAAAGTAATTTTTCTTCTAAAACAAAAGTTAGTAATCTTTGTTTTACATTATGGGTAATAATAGCTAACATTTGCATAGCACTTTAAGGTTTGCAAAATATCTATCATCTCATTTGAAAAGAAGGATAATCTTGAATTATGATTGGGAAAGTTCAAACAGCCTTTCCTCTTATCTCACAGGAGGATGAAATATTTCTCTAAAACCAGCTCCTCCATTTGTCTTTCTGAATTCCACCATTTCCTCTCTGGAACAATTGATTTCCACCATTTCTGTCGTTAGCTTCTTTAATTTCTTCTTATACATAAACTCCTTCCTTTTTGCTTTCAAACATTCATAGATTTATTCTAACTTTAAAAAAAATTAGCTGAGAGTTACCCTGGCTAGCTGCTCTTTGATCTTCCCCTTCCTTCCATTGCCAAATTCCATGTCCATGTGGTCGATACCAGCTGCTTCCTCTTCCTATTCAGTTACTCCTCTCTTAACCCTTTGCAATCTGGTTTTTGTTCATTCTGCCCTGCTAAAACCATTGTGTGTATGTGTACCATTTTGTCTGTCTCTTGTACCCAACAACCCCCTTCTTGTCAAATCTACTGTACTTTTCTCTATCCTACTTGTCATTAATCTCTATTCAATTGATGTTGTCAGTGGTTCCTCTGCTTCTTAAAACTCTCTTGCTTTTTATGATTCTAAACTATCCAGGCTTTCCTCTTAACTCCAATTCCTAATTAACACACTCCACAAATGTTCAAAATTCCAATGTCATGCTGGTATTGTAGGGGAAACAAAGAAGTATGATACATTATCCTAGCCTTCAAGAAGGCTACAATATAAATATGGAGACAAATTAAAAGTGAAAAATGTAACAGTAATACAAAACAATAGAAGAGACACTGTAATTCCTTTCTCTGACTAAAAACTAACCAACAAACTGTTCAGTGACTTTCTTATTACATATTTAATTATTATCATATAAAATATATGTTGCGCATATGTGTGTGTGTGTGTGTGTGTATGCCAGCTCAAGTAGTTAGCATTTTTGAATAATTTTGTATGACTACTTGAGCTGGCATTTAAGGCTAATCTGACACTAAGCTGTCTTTCTTGCCTTATTTGTACTACTTTTCACAATCTACCTTTATAAATAAATGACCATTACTGATTTCCTTTACTTATAAATGTTTACTTAGGCTGTCCCCATCCCTAGGACAGTTGTTATGAATAAAAATTAATCTTGGAGACTTTATATTAAATTTATAAGTAGTTATTAGTAAAGAAAAAGTAAGAGAGAAGTAAGGTTTCCAACCTTTCTAATACAGTAAAATCAGGTCCTGGATTCCAGACCAGCAAGGCCCCCTCCATGATGCTGCTTTCCAGAGATGGCTACATAGATAAGCTGGACCAGAATGGCTCAGAGAATGGCCTAGAGGGACACTAGGGAACAGGATGGGAGCCAAGAGGCCCTCAAGCTTCCTGTGCTGGCTTTTCAAGCCTCCCTCTAAGTCCTTCCCTCAAATCCTTCCAGATCCCTCAATTGTCCCATGGCCTCCATACCATATTTCCATGACCCTCAAGAAATTTTGCTGGTCAGGAATCTGTCCCACCCATCTGGCAGCCAAAACACATGACTCTCCTATGTCCTTCCACTGGGGTGAGTCTTCCAGAATTGGACTGCATTGGATGCCCCCCAGATATTTAATTCACACACATTTAATACATCAGCTACCACTTCCTTCACAAAGCCTTTCTTTGCTCTACCCTAAGCTGAAGATGATTTGACTCTCAATCAGTTTTTCTTAAAGTACTTTGATTCACTCCTTTGCTCTCATTACATTCAACTTGAGTATTTGTCCTTTTCAGGTATTTGTTGTACCCCTTTATGAGTTCATAAGCTTCTTAAGAGTCAGTACTATAATCTTTATAGCTTTAGTGATTAGCACAAAATAGAAGCTTGCATATAAACATAGTATATGCCTAATACAAGTTTGATGGATTTAGCTGAATAAAATGATACATGGTTAAGTGACAAATAAAGATACACAGGGGCGGCTGGGTAGCTCAGTGGAGTGAGAGTCAGACCTAGAGACAGGAGGCCCTAGGTTCAAACCCGGCCTCAGCCACTTCCCAGCTGTGTGACCCCTGGGCAAGTCACTTGACCCCCATTGCCCACCCTTACCACTCTTCCACCTATGAGACAATACACCGAAGTACAAGGGTTTAAAAAAAAAGATACACAAAGTACTAAGAATTTAAAGTCAGAAGAGTTCATTTTGTGTTGAAATGGTCAAGGAAGTTTTTATAAGGGAGGAAGTGGCATTTGAGATGGCCTTTGTAAATGAATAGCATTTTCTTCCGCATTCCTGTCTAAGTAATCAGATCCTACATATTCTTTTTTCCTTCTACTTTTTTGATACTTTCTAACCTTGGTTGTCTTCCAAGATTATGCCCTCCTTCTGCTATTCTCCCTCCTTGTACTCTCTCCTTTCTAGTTCTAGTCCCTCATTTCTCTTGTCTTTTGTTTCATTGACTTGGATGAACTAGTATCTTCTCAAACTCAGTATGGACAAAAACTGATATACTGTACACTATTGCCTCATTATCTAACTTCCCCTTCTCTACCAGTGGTACCATCATTCTTCCTGTTTCCCATACTAGAAACCTTGTAGTCATCCATAACAGTTTCTTCCTTTTATCTCATTTATCCTCTCTAGGCTGTTTCTGTGAAATAGCTCCTTTTATCCCCATTTCTGCTATCCCTACCCTATAATGTAGGCTCTTATCACCTCATACCTAGATCACTGGAATAGCCTCATAACCAAATCCCCAACTCATATGCCAGACTCCGATCTATTCTGAATACAAATATGAGATTAATCTTTGAAAACAACATTTTCATCATTTTACTTTTCTGTTCAAAAGCCTATTTGTTGTTCAGTTGTGCAGTCATGTCAGACTCTTCATGACCCCATAGACCATACTGTCAATGGAATTTTTTGGCAAAATATTGGCATGGTTTACTGTTTCCTTCTCTAGTGGATTAAGGCAAACAGGTTAAGTGATTTGCCCTAGGTCATATAGCTAGTAATTATCTGAGGCTAGATTGGCACTCAAGTCTCCAAGGCTCTATCCACTAAACCACCTACCTGCCTCCTCAAGAGCCTAAACTAAGTGCCAAATTATGAGTTTCTTCTGCCTCAATTTCAAGGGCACCTGGGTCTACTCTGTCTGTCTATTCCTAATCCTGACCATATTAACCTCTCATTCTAATCAAGTCAAATACTTCTCTTTCCTTTTCCCTTTCCCTATCCTTGCTCAATTTTGCTTCTATGCCTTTAATGATTGTCCTAACCCATCCCTAAAAAGCTATTCCCCTATACACCACACAGACATACACACAAACACACTCTTTTTGATAAATCAAATCCTGCCCATATTTTAAAGCTCCCTCTCTTTTCTGAACAATTATAACACACAGTATTCAATATGACATAAGTGATATAACTTCTATTATTCTGTACTTGTTTTGTGTATGCTAGGCTTGTCTTACTAGTTTGTAAGCTTTTAACAAGCTTAACAGGAACCAGCATCTTTTCCTTTCATTTTCTGAATGAAAATACTCCAATGCTGGGTATATACTAAGTGTTCAGTAAATATTTGTTGATGAATTGGCATGCATATCTTATTTGAATTCCCTGCAGTCATCACTGCTTTGAAAATGCTTTATTTCCTTAAAACTAGACAGTTTAATGGAAAAGAACATGCAGGTGTGGGTTCTAGGAATAGAGGTTAAAGTCCCAGTCTAATCATTAATTTGTTAATGTGAGCTTCTAGGATTTGTTTGTCTCATCTATGTCTTATTACTTTGAAAGCAGAGATATTCCCATCACATTGCTATGAGACAATATGAAGTCTTTTTTGATGGATTACATTGTCTCAATACCCAGTGCATATTTACTAATGTACACTTCTATTCCTCATCATAGAAGGGAGCATTTATTCTTGGTTATGATTAGATCTATGGTTTGTTGACAGCAGCTGATTGCTACGATAGTTCATGGATCTAACCTTTCACATTCTACCCTTCTGGGGAAAATAGAGGAGTGGGAGGATAAGAAGAGAGAGACTGCTCAAGGGCATCAGTTCTTTCAATTCTTACATCCCAATACATGGAAGGGGGAAGTTTCAGATAGCAAATGATTAAATAACTACCCACTATCATGAATTTCTAACTAGTGAAATTTTTACATTGCAATACATTATTCTGTAATAAAAAATTAGCACAGGTTTATGATAAATTTCTCCATAGTTTTAATTTATTGGTATTTTTCCTCCCCCCCCCCCCAAATCATTGGCTGTATTCTTGCTCCTCTGTTTATTTGCTGGATATGTGGGTTTGGGCTATTCTCTCTGGAAGAGGCTTCTTCTCTGCTCTGCTGATTAACTGGAATAGGCTGATAGAACTGACCAGTTGTATTAATGAGGCCTGAGACTAGATCTTCCTCAGCTTCCAGCAGAAGCTGAAGGTGTAGATACTGAAGGTAGTTACCCTCATCTTCCTCTCTACTCTTTTCTGCCAGCTGCCAAGTCCCATGATGGTACCAAAGTACTCTGTCAGGGTTGTAGCCTTTGCCCTGGGATCCCAGTCAGCTGAATTCTTACCTGTGGGGCAGGGTTTCAGTACACTAGATAGGGGAGGGTTGTTGGAGATTAAGTTTCCCTGCTCTCTGAAGGCTTCTCATCTGCACTTTTGATAGACATGGAATTAAACTAGGCTCATCTGATCTGCAGAGTGGGATGTGCCCTGAGGACAAAATTTCCAGAGACAGAGGCTCAAGTTGGAGAGTGGTGGCTCAAGGCCAACACCAGGCTGCCCTCCTCTCTGCCTCTCTCCTCCAGCTTTTGTCCTGCCAGCTGTGGTCAGAGCCCTGAGCCTCAAGTAGCTGTGGTAGGAAGGTACTCCTTCCAGGCTGGAACTCTGACCCTGAGATCCCAGCAACCACCTGAGTCTCAGTACAGTAAGTGGGGGAAGGGTCCTGGGACCTTCCTTCTTTCTTTTCCTTAAACCCAAGAAATTAACCTTCTCTGCATACCTTTTAAGTTGAATCAAGCAGGAGGGTCCCCCTGCTTGGTCGTGTTGTTGGATTTGGTTTTGTGTCCCCCTCAAAGCACTTTGTTTTTGTTTGGTGTGAAGGGTTTTCACAGAGGGCTTGACTTTTGCTGTTTCTGAGCTGTCATCTTGACTCTGCCCCACTTGGGATTTTTAATGACACACCTCTCTACTTCTTTACTTCTATTAGTTATTTAAAAAATAATAGCAGTTTCTCGATTTTTATGGTTAGAATTTCTCTGTTTTACAAGGTGATAATGTGTATAAATTCACAAATAAAAAACATGTTCCCTAAAGCTGGAGTTCTTAACCTTTGTTGTGACATGGATGTCTTTACTAGTTTGGTGAAGCCTATGGATCCTTTCTTAGGATTAATATTTTTAAATGAAGAAAATTACAACATAAACCAACTATATTGAATGTTTGTTGTTCGATCATTTTAGTCATGTCTGACTCTTTGTTACTTGATTTGTGGTTTTCTTGGCAAAGTTATTGGAGTAATATGTCATTTCCTTCTCCAGCTCAATTTACAGATGAGGAAGTTGAGGCAAACAGAATTAAGTGACTTGCCTAAGTCACAAAGCTAGTGTCTCAGGCTAGATTTGAACGGAGGTCTTTCTGACTCCAAGCCCAGCACTCTATCCACTGTGCCACCTAGCTGCCCGATATTGAAATTCAGTTGATGAAATTTATTTTTAAAAACAATTTCACGGACCCTATTTAAGATCCTTTACCCCAAAGAGGGTTTTATTTTCTCATCCTATATACTTGAATTCTACTTCTGAATAGTTATCTAGATGGCACAGTAGATAGAACATTGGGCCTAGAGTCAGGAGATCTGAGTTCAAATCCATCTCAGATACATACTACCTTTGTGACCCTGGACAACTCATTTAACTTCCACCTGCTTCAGTTTCCTCATCTGTAAAATGGAGATAAATAAGAATACCTATGTCTTAGATTTGTCATTAAGATGAGATATTTGTAAACCATATAAATGCTAGCTATTATTACTAATTCTCACCTAACCTTCTCTGCGTCTCTGGAACATCCTATACTTCATTATCTAGTTAGAAAAGGTTTGGAATTTATATTGATGGATGAAATTCCCACCCCAGCAAAATCACAGGAACTTGTTAAATCGATATGTTTTGTGGGGAGCAGTTATTATTATAGTAAATATGAAATTTACTAGAGAACCAACTTTTACTAGTAGGTATCAGAGACTCCTCTGGCTTATAATCAAAGAGTGTTGCTTATAACACAGAATTGTTCCAAGGGGCTCATGATGAAAAAGGCTGTCCAATGCCATAGGAGGAATTAATGGAGCCTAAATGCAGATTGAAACATACCATTTTTCACTTCATTTCTTTCATGAGCTTTTCCCCCAATATAAGTAATATATACGTGTGTGTTTTCTTTCATAAGATAATAAGCATGAAAATATGTATTATATAATAGCACACGTATAACCTATATCATATTGTCTGCCATCTCAAGAGGGAGAGGAAGGAGTGAGGGAGAGAACATGGGTCACAAAATGTTAGAAAACAATTACTAAATATTGTATCTACAAGTAGGCTGGAAAAAATAAAATTTTTTTAAAGTCCACTTAATTGCCCATGATCACACAGCTAGTATGTGCCAGTTCAGAGAGTGGATCTTAACACTAATTATTACTGATTCCAAGGCTAATACAATTCACTTTGCCACCCTGTTATCCATTGTATACTTAAATAGAAGCTTTTCCTGTTTCCTGTGTTTATTTTCTCATTGGCATTGACTATAATAGCATTTTGATTCGTAGAATGAGTCCTCTAATAACATTACTAAACATACTATCCTAAACATAATGCATTGAGCATACATATCCAATAATCCTAATAATGTATATATGATAAATGAATTGATTAAAAAACAATTATTAAGGCCTTAAGGAGTATATATTCTACTAGGGAAAAATAATGCATATGAGGAATGGTAGCTAGGGAAGGGTGTTTTGATATGGAAAATCACAGGAATGGTGAGAGAAGTCACAAAGAAATTATTTGGCATGGCCTTTCCAGGAATGCTAATGTTGTTTTGATCCAGTTCCCAGAGGTCAAGATAGAAAAGGAGAAGAGGAAAGGCACACGAGTATGAAAATGATCAGAGAATAACATGCTTGGTCCAGGGCTAGTTAGATGTGGTGAAGTCCCACTAATCAGGAAAGAGAGCTGGAGGGTGGAAGACCATAGTGTTATAGG
Organism: Gracilinanus agilis; assembly: GCF_016433145.1. Lineage (NCBI taxonomy): Eukaryota > Metazoa > Chordata > Mammalia > Didelphimorphia > Didelphidae > Gracilinanus > Gracilinanus agilis. The sequence continues at coordinate 432,189,541 of NC_058133.1, read as the reverse complement.
AAGGTAGCCAAAGGACAGATAGAAGAATATGAACAGAATCTTCTCAGAAAATAGTTGAAAAAATGGAAGTAAAAAATCCAAGTTTACAGAGAGTTTGGCATGAAACTTAGCCAAACCATATCATCCTTATAATATCTATTGATAAAAAGTGTTTATTGCTGTTATAGATGATATTCTATGCAGTCAATTAGAAAGAGAAATTTTGTGTTCACAGCAAAAATATCCAGATGTTTCAGTTTGTGGATGATGACATTGTGCTGCTTATATTAAGTCTCCAAACACTAGAGGAACTTCTTAATGTGATCTTCCTCAAAGAAATTGTACTGCAGGATGAATCCTCAGGGCCTTTTGCAAGAGCTTATTTTAAGGTTGAGGCTGCTGGCAGATAGAGCTTAAGCAGGCTAATTGTATTTTCCTTGGCCATTGCGTTTCCAAGTTCATGGTACTTTTGAAGAAATTCTGTAATAGAGAAAGAAGAAAGTATTAAATATTTCAACTGAGTCCAGATGATCAGGTCTTGAGTATTCTTTTTGTATATGGGTTTCACTAGATGATCACTTAGGCCCTGTGCAACTCATTTTCTGTGGTTTTGTTCAACTGTGGCTTTTGTACATAATTGGCACTGAGAAATGACCAATAGCAGTCTGGCATCAAGGAAGGACCCTGTGGGAAATTTGGAAATTGAATCACCAGTTCAGGTGTCTGGAAAGCTAACTAGGATTCAACTTGATTTTTGAGTTTAAATCCATTTGTTTAACCTTCACTAACTTCTCTGGTGTTCTTACTCTAAAAAAAAATTAACTCTACAATTACATTGTGCTTTCTGATTATAAAATCCACCTTTGGGCCATTAAAATAACTCCAAAAGAAAAGCCTACTAAGTTAGAGCTGTTAAATAACTCATGCAGTAAGAAAAGCTATCAAGTTGTATCATTGAGTGGCAGTTTTTTCTTTCTTTTTCTTTCTTCCTTCATTCCTTCCTTCTTTCCTTCTTGTTACTCATTCTTAAATCCTTAAATGAGTGATTCTCACAAGGAGTCATGTAATTCTTTGAAAGTTCCCAAAGTGTGTTTGTGCCCTGCCCCACATTTATCCAATATATACTAGGCAAAGACTGAACTATGCCTAGGACTTTCTTAGGAGAAGGAAAATGTATCCAATTGCTGTTCTTGTTCTCCCTTTCCTCCCAAACCTTTTTTAAAAAAAATCATACGTCACCTATGCCTATGAAACACAAGGAAAGCATAATGGCTTCTTTAAGTCTCTTTCTCAGTACCATCTTGAGGCAAATTTTTCCTATGTTTTCTGTTCAGCTTTTCTAATTCTTATATCCTTACTTAAAAGCCTCCTGACAGTAGGTGAAGTTCTCTTCAGTTTCTGTCCTCATAAGAATGTCAGGGGCACACACATCTCATCCTTCTCTGTGTACTTAACTCTTTTACCACCTGTCTGCTCCTGGTTCCTTAAGTTCTTTCTCTTTGTGTCTGTAACAGTCTGGCCTTTCTCCTTTTCTTTGAATCCATTACTCAGACTCAAGCTCTCCGGGCTTATCACCCTATTTCTTTGAGTTCATTTCCCTCTTAGTACCTTTCTGTCCATCTGTGCTTTGTCTGTCCCAGTACTTCTGGATCTAACTGACACTCTTCATTAATTCTCTCTCTTTATCTTCTATCTTTGCACCTTTGATTTGTCTCCTTCAGAGAGCTTTTCCCTTTCAGTGTAACTATCCGTTCCTATGTGCCTTTCTTCCAAAGCTCAGGAACTCTCTGGGCTTCTTTTACTACATTTCAAATATCTGTACTTGAAGTGGGTGAGTCTATTTGTACTTAAACAATGATGGAGGTAAAGGATGTTCCTGCAATTCAGAGAAACAGGTCTAGACAATGTCTGTTAACCACTCTGCTGTCTCTGCTCTATCTTACTCTGCCTTTCCCTTTTACAATATAATTCTACCATTTTCTTCCTTTCTGTCAATTTCTGGGGCAGAAACCTTTTCCAATAAGCAAGAATATCTATACTTTCTTGGGTGGTTAGGTGTCAAGCAACAAAAAGAAGCTCTCAAAACATTGTTCTGCAAGACTTCCTGGAGAAGACAACCTTAACAAAACTGTGAATGATTCAAAGCTGCAAAGGTTGGCGAAGCTATGAGATAATAGCATTAGACTCCACAAAGATCTAAAATCTAAAAAAAATAAAATTTTCTATTGATGAATTTAAAAAATCTTACATAAAGGTACAAATGTACTTTTAAGTATAATATGGGGAAAGCATTGATTTTGAAATTTGTTGAAAGAGATCTGGGAATTGTATGCATGCTGAGCTAAGTATGAGCCATTAGATTGATATAGCTGCCAAAAATTGATATGATCTTGGACTACATGAAGAATGTCATAGGTTCTAGAATTAAGATAATAACAGTTCCCCAATTCTCTGCCCTTATCATATCACATCTGGAATATTATGTTCATTTTTCCATGTGCCACATTTTGGGAAAGGCACTAATGAGCTAGAGAGTTTTCAGAAGAAGGCAAGGAGGAAGGACAAGAACCTTGAACTTGTGCCCTATAAGGATTGGTTGAAGGAATTGGAAATATTTAACCTGGAGAAGAGAAGCCTGAAAAGGATGGAGATTAAATTTATCTTCAATTATTTGGAAAGTTTTCATGTGGAAGAGGGATTAGTTTTTCCCATTTGATCCCAGAAGGCATAAAAAATAGATTCAAATCGGGGAGAGGCAAATTTAAGCTTGGTATCAGGAAAAACTTCCTAGAAATTAGTGCTGTCCGAAAGTGTAATGAGCTGCCTCAGGAGGTAATTATCACCCCCTCCTTGGACATTGTAAACAAATATTAAATGCCTATGTTCTGGGTTTAGGGTACTGTGAAAATATCTTTTCAGTTATGGGATTAGATGGCTACTGGTATTACTTCTAACTCTAACATGATATTTTGTAAATGGCTTTCATGAAAAAGTCGTATTGTACAGTACAGAGTGCTGGATTTGGATCATCACAGTTCTGATATTTACTGTCAAGGAGACATTAGGCTGGTAATATAGCCTCTCTAGATCTCAGTTCTTCTTCAGTTAAAATGAGACAATTGGACTTAAGGTCACTTCCAACTCTAAATCCTACAATCTTCTGAATCCAGGGGAAAGGTCAATGGATTTAGATCACAGGGAGAGTTGTTTAAACACTGTCTCAAGCATCTCCTATCTATATGAGGATGGGCAAATTGTTGAACCTCTTTGAAACTCAATTTTTTCATCTATAAAATTGTATCTATCCCACACACTTGGTTGTAAGCATCATTTCATGTCTGCAAAACATTTGGTAATAAAATACCATATAAATACTATGTTAATGACAGTTATCATCCATGAACAAAATTAGACAAAAGGATTGGTGAACTACTCCTAAGAAGTGTATCGGTTTTGTTCCATGCCCAAGAACAGATTTAATGTCTTTTAATTTCCTAGACAGCTTAAATATGAAATAAAACCAGTTTGAGTTAGAATATCAATACTGGCATAATTTGAAGAGTAAAATGTGGTAATGCAACAAAAAGATTACCATATTTGGAGTCAGAGAGCTTGAATTCAATTCCTGGCTCTCTAATTTCCTACTTTTGTAAATTATAAAGTCCTTTCTGGGCTTTATGTTCCTCCTATGAAATATAAGTGTGTTGGACTAGATAACTTCTAGGTTTTTTCCTACTCTAAATCAAGGATCCTATAGTTTCTGCTCTCCATCCTCAGGATCACAGTATCCTGATTTTTAGCCCTTAGACAAAGTTAAAATTAGAAGGAATCCACATAATGTGGATGGGAATGTGAACGAGTCCATTACCCCAAAGTACCAACTCTCACTTCCTGACATTTCATCAATATAGATTCCTTCTTTGGAGTCTTGATGATCTGCCTTTTAATCCCTTATAAAATATATATATATATATATATATATATATTCTCCCAGGAGCTGCTGAAGTTTTAACTAACAAAAGTTAAAACTTCAGCAACTCCTGGGAGAATATATATAAATATACAAGGCAATTAATTAAAAAATAAAGTCATCAGATGTTAAAGTTGGAAGTAATGGCTCAAATAGTACTTAGTATCTGCCTTCTTGTGATTTTATCATGTATTTTTTGCATTATAAACATTAGTGGATTTATAGCATCATACATTTGTTATGCATCTTTATTGGATGCATGGCCTTTGTCAGGTGTTGGAAACACAAAGATGAGAAATGACAAAGTCCTCATCCTGAGGATATTCATAATATAGTGGGGGAATGTGATGAGGAATGCATAACTTCACAAAATGATACCAGGTAGAATGTAATTTCAGCATAGAAGAAAAGCAAACACATTTTTTTAAATAAAAAAAAACCCCATATGTCTTAGTATCAATTCTAAGAGAGCAGAGTGACAAGAGCTAGGTAACTGAGGTGAAGGTAAAGTCAGAAATGTCTCAAGGCCCGGTACTCTGTCCACTATGCTACTTAGCTGTCTCTACAAACATATTTTCTAAGAATATTTGTGGAAGAGAAGTTTAGCCAGGGGAACAAAAAAAGGTTTTACAGAGGTTTTGGTGCATCAATTGGTTTTTGAGTGCTGAAGATTCCCAATGAGCATCTTCCAAAGGGAAGTTTAGGAGTTAGATCAGGCAGTTGGAAGAAAGAATATGATCAGACAAGTCTTTGGATAGCCCTCAAATCATGCTACATAGGATATTACCCAAACTACCTTTGCTCAAGGACAGCCCTGAACATCTGAGAAAAGCAATTTAAATCTCTTTAAGGAACTTCAAATAATAAGGGAACTGGTGGTTTCAAGTTTGTGGAAATGAATGTGTTCGAACAGTCCTTCTAGTGAAACCACCTCTACTTTTCGTCATTGGGAAAATTATTGCTGGATTTACTAGTATGGTTGCTCTTTCTCACCAGATAAGAGAAGATATGATTACTCACATTGTCCTCTGCCCAGCCTGATTACTTAAGTGTTTCTCTGTGATTTCAGTCTTCACTCATCTGTCCCAAGATGAAATCAGTTTTCTCCAATTATAGCACATAGAGGTTTGCTATTGCCAGTTCTTTTTGAGCTGTAAATTACCCTATCATGGGTTCAATTAACTTGCTAATCCTCCCTTGTGATACAAAGCCTTGACAAGCTTAAAATTTTCAATATGTGTCAGAAATATTTGGACAGCACCAGGTGTTTGAGTGCAATTGGCTAATTAGAAATCATATCTTTCCTTATTTATAATCATCAAATTCTATTGAATTATTCTCAGGTACATGGCATTTTACTAAGAATTATGGACATTTATCAAACACAGAGAACACATACATGATGAGCCAGGATGTATTTTGACAGTGAGATTTGAAGCCAGGGAGAGCAAGGGACATGGTTTTAAGTATTGACTCCTTGCCAAGGGGGAAGTCTAGCTGGAGTCACTCAGGTGGAAGCTAGGATATAAGGTTGCTTAGAGGCAGTAGACAAAAATTATTGCCAAAGTAGCCACATTAAGATTCAGAAGACATAGAAGAATGAATTATCAGTGGGTTGGAATGGAAATTCCAGGGCATTTAGCTGCAATTGGAATGGTCATGGGGCTATCTTTTCCCTCAATGCCTCATAATAACTTTTTAGCATACTCTGCCCACACAGTGCTACAGCACTCTAATCTACCCCTGAAGAGTTACAACCAACACAATAAAGCCCTTGTCTTAGAGAATATGATAATCTCATTGGCCATAAGAAATGATCTCATAGGCTAAGTAAGAGACATGCTCTTTCTAGGGTAGAGGGGAAGTTATGGTAGTAGAGCTAAATAATTCAAGTCTGTACCTTGGGCTGTTGAGGAAAGCAATGTACCGTGGGCTTCAGAGTGGCTGTCTATGTTCATCCTTCCCTCCTTGAGTCTCATATATGTAAAGGGATTATTTCTGTTTCCTTTATGGTAGAGAGTGTGAATTATCTGGAACAATGACTATGTATGGTTAGTTTTAGACTATTTGTTGTATTTGGTAGTCCAAAAATTAAACCCACAGTTGTTATTCTATTATTAAAATAATTCCCTAAATGAAATGAAGAAGCTGTGTGTTTTTGAGATTTTTGTATTCTAAAATAAACTTATTCCCTTAAACAGAAGATTAGGTAGTATTGGGGATAATATTTTACTTTCATTTTCTAATTCTGTTTAAACAAACTGAAATATTCTTAGAAAATAAGTCTAGCATATCCTTTATCTTCCCACTTTGTTCATTTTCAACGGCTATTCTCCAGGCCTGGAATTCTCTCTGTCCTTATCTTCACCTCCTGGCTTCACAGGTTTCCTAAAGCTAAAATCCCACCTTCGGCTTGTACATAATAATTGTTTGCATGTTTTGATGGATTAGACCATGACCTCTTTGAGCAAAAGGACTTTTTTTTCACTTTTTTTTCCCCATTTGTATGCTCAGGATTTAGCAAAGTGCCTGACCCTTAGTAGGAACTGAATAATGTTTGATGATTTAATTGTTTTGACTTTGGAAGTGAAGTCTAAAAACATTCAGTTTCCCTTTGAGACCCTGGTTCTCTTATGTGTAAGATAATATTAAAAATCATAGCTGTCTCTCAATCTAAGGGAGTATACAAACCCAAACAATTTCCTGAATATAAGTTACATACACTTTGCATTTTATAGCAACTCTAATCTAAGAGCAAGTAATCATATAGTATTTAATCTCAGCTACATAAGAGAGAAAGAGATGAACTTATACATAGATGGAGTCTCCAAATTTTCTCCATGATGGCACCTCCTACTAGTAGCTTTTCCCAATTTTCTCAGTTGTTAATGTTCCTCATTCTAAATGATTATATAATTAATATATCTATATCTATATAGCTAAAGCTTTGTCATTGAAATTTTATATATATACATATATATAACTACCTTTCTCTCTCCATATATATGCGCATATATATATATATATAATGCTTTCTCTTTCATAGAATACAAGGTCTTTGAGGGCAGGGACTATTTAGTTTTTACTTTCAAAGTCTGAACACTTAGACTGGTGCCTTGTAGCTAAAAACATTTAATAAATTCTTATTGCGTTTGATAGATTATTCACTTTGCCTGAAAAGAAATTAAATCAACCCATCAAAAGCTCAGAAATCATAATTCTTTTGAGTCTTTTTTAAAAATTAAGCTCATTTTGTATAGCTATATGCTTAAAGTTAGCATATGGAGAGAGAACAGGGGCAAATTAAAAGAGATACTATGAATATTACTGAGATTACTGATTTCTGAAGCCTAGTAGAAAAGCCATGTGTTTCCCTTTAAGACAGATAATGTATAGTCATGCTGCCAGGCAGCCTCTAAGAAGCCTTCCCCAGGGCCATGGGTCACTCCTCTCTTAGGGTATGCTCAGTTCGAACATTAATAAGTCATCTGTTTCAGTAATTTTCTATATGTGGAGTGGGGGCCATGAAAGCAAGATAGGTATCTTTGTTCTTTACCTTCTGGAAAAGGAGGTTATTCCAAAGCTAGGAGCCAATGCCCCTGGAGTGGCTTTCAAAATCCCTTACCTCCCTGGGAGTAACAAAGGTATCCCTTTTGCAGAAAAGCTTTGGTAAATTGTTTGCAAGCCCAACTTTTCTGACCACTTTGCTGACTATTGCCTGGATATGGTGATAACTAGCATTTCATACATCCCCCCTCCCCAAAGGGGAAGGAAAATGCAGACCTGGAAAGTTAGGTATATTAAGTGCACTGTGCTCTGTTCTTATATTCTCTTCTAAACATTATGATAATTTTAAAAAGTTTTACATATAATTGGAACCTCTTTGTTTTGCATTTCAGGTATGTGGATGTGGGGGGGGGGGCAGTGAGTGTGTGGAGGGGAGAAAGAGAGACAGAGAGAGACAGAGACAGAGAGAGAGAGAAAGAATTTTAAAGAAACGAGCTTCCAAAGGCGGAAAAAAAAAATCACTAGTGAAGACCAAAAGGAACTGACTGGGGGCACACACAATAGACACATGTAATATTTATCCGAAATCCTCTGTGCCTGGGAGTGGGAAGCTGTCATTTGCTTAGGCTAATTATACATGCAGCAGAAGTGCAAGGTGATTGGCTGTAGTAGCACTGAAGGCAAAGGAAGGGAGGGGAGAGGAGGGGAAAGAGTCTTGCTGCAGACAAATGTAAACAGTGGAAAGAAAGAGATCGAGAGTAAAAGCTTGGGGTGCTCTCCTCTTTGAACGGCCCCCGGAAATCTGCAATGGCTCGTGTCACCAGCCTTTTGTTCACCTAGCTCCAGCAGCCCCAGTGGGGTGGACGGAAAGCCGGTGCTGTGAAGGCTGCCAATGTCTCTTCCATGGATTTTAACAATAGGGACGGTGGGGATGCACTAGCTCCCCTCAGTACTGCAGCTCCCGGCCCTGCATGCTAGTTCAAACGGGGCAATGGAAACAAGCATGAGGAAGTTCACAGTGCGTAGATTCTTCTCGGTGTATCTCCGCAAGAAATCCCGTTCGAAGAGTTCGAGTTTAAGTAGATTTGAGGTAAATCGCATGGCCCAAATGATTGGGGTGGCATCCAGGGGAAAACGTAGGAACCCGGGGAGTAACCGCAGTCGCTGAATGAATGATGAGTTGGGAAAGGCTGTATTCTAGAGGTTGGGGATGTCCATTCGTACCCGATGTGATGCTGTCACGGCTTTTCTTAGAGCGATTGCTGAGCAGTTTGCCTTTCGCCAGGCATATTTTAACCTGATGATTAGTGAATCTTACTAGTGTAGCCCGATGCACAAAGACCAGTGCTTGGGAGTTAGAGAAACTTATTTGAAACCATGGCTGATTCACCTACATCTAAACCAGCAATGCTCAAAATATTATCGATGTGACTCACTGAACTGGACTGCTCCTGTGGCTGTCACTCAGCACTCAGCTTTGTCCTGTTGAAGTTTCCTTATTTTCAAAAAACAAAATGCAGCTGCTGCTAAGAATTCGTCAACAATAAACATTTTCCTTATTTACTTAGCTGGACCTCCAGCGTGTTAATGTGTATCTGAATGCAGTTCTGGACTGTATCCAGAACTGCCACATGATATTTAGGGGCATCCCAGAAAGGTGGTAGAGAAGTAGAGGGTGTGCCCTCAATAGTCTCATCCAAATCCCCATCATCTCCCATGATTCTACTCTTGTTGATTATTGCTTCTTCAGTTGCACACTAATCCATTTAACTTAAAGGAACATAAACATTATTTTCTTAGAGTATTTAAAATTGGTTCAAAATTAACCACTCTCACTTTGGCACACACACACACACACACACACACACACACACACACACACACACACACACACACAATCTACTTATTTGGCTCGGGGCATTGTGAAAAGGCAGTTTTACTTTAACAGAACACTATGCATTAGGCCCCTGCAGCTTCCCAGTCAATTTAGAATGGCCCTGAAAACCTCGCAGATCCTGAAAATGATGCCTTTCCCCCATATCATTCACTTTCTGGCTTTAAAGCTTTGCAAAGTTGTTTTCCAAACAAAAGTCTCATAGTAATAGTCAAGAACTTTTTGACCCACCCCAAACCCAAATCAGTTAAATTCCCTAACCTCATAGAAAAGTAAGGCATATTTTCAATGAAGAGACCTCCTGGAATGAGATGAGGACTTAAGCTACAGATTGCAGCATTGTCCTTGGCTAACTGGGAATGTAGTAGGATATTTTTGTTTGTTCTTTGCTTGTTATCTCATCTGGAACACAATTACCTTTGTTTCACTATTGTTTCCTTTGTCACCGATGGCTCTGTATTGAACCCACTATGGAGTGTATGGACCTCCAAGTCATTGATCAGCTCTTTAAGTAAAGCTCAGCTTCAGATTTAAAGGGAGCTTGGAATGATTCAATTATAAAGTTTAGCTTGTGTCATTGCTCAGTCAAGAGTCAGAATCACTAGGGCTTAACCTTTATGTGCCTGTTTTCTGGGAGAGAAAAGCACATATTTATAAGAACCATGGATTAAGTGGTAACTTGGAGGTCTCCCTTCCAGTTGGGGGAGGCTTGTTGATGGCAGAAAAAAATACATACATTTAAGATTGCAGCCAAAATTTTGGAAGAATACAAACATTTAAAATATAAAGTGGATAATAGAATTCTTGAGAAATATTTTACATGAACATTTTTATGATTTATATTTTCTTTGTAATGCATTCTCTTTTTCAAGGTGGGAAGGAATGTAAACTATTAATTCACTGTTCTCCATGCCTCTCCCTCCTCGGAAGTAAAAGTCCTAGTTCAGAAAAGACCGGGCCAGGATTTTTGAAATTTGTCAGAGTTGAGGGCTCATATCACAACTTTGCATTCCCTTATCCCCACCTCACCCCAGCCTTATTATATCTAAGATTATCTCTTGATCTATTTTTAAATGCTTTGTAAGAAAGATTTTTTTTCTTTTAGAAAGCAAGGCCAATAACAATCTGTTCAATTATTGAAATATTTAAATCATAAAATGTTAGTACCTATAAATGACCAAACTGATTGAGGAAACCATAGTATTTTCTGAGAGAAACTTCACCATTATTACATCTGCACATTCACATCTGATCGCAGAGCAAGGAGTACTAATCAACAAAATGTAAAAGGCAGGAGCCCCCTGCTAGTCGCTTAGAATTTAGAAGTAGAAACATCCAGTAATTATCTCAAACAGATGGGTATTTGCCCTGGATTGGTCTAGTATACCAAATGAGAAAAAGTCCCCAGTGACTAAGAAGTAAATGAAAGGTAATTGACTTAGAAACATAAGACGTCTCTGGTTTTTATGATCAAATTTGTTTTAAAAAATACTAATTTGCATTGACCCTGAAGTCTGGTGTCTCATAATATCTGTAAACCCCAGAATTGGATGAAATGTCATTTCTTTTGGGGGTAGGGGAAAAGGAAAAAAAAACCCAAAGTATTCATCTAACTTCTTGTACTGGTTTTCCCAAATACCATGACTTTAAATATATCTACCTTTGACTTCTAGTTCCTTAACTCTCATTTGTGGGCAGAGGTGATTTTATAAATTGTAAAAAAAATATATAATGTAAACACCTCTATGACATCTGAATTGCTTTTATCAGATTCTCCATGATTGGATTTAGGGGGCTTAGGGGGGTACAATATAAAAAATTAATTCCTTTCCCTAATTCCCATGATGCCTTTGCTTTAGGTCCCTTCTCATTCTTATGGGTTTATATCTAACTCATGGGATCTTAGGATCCTTGCTTCTTCCCAAAAGTCAGAGTTCAGATCTTGTTTGACACCTTCCCAAATGAAGCTCTGGTTGCAGAGCTTTTGACAGCTAGAGGATTACCTTTGATTTAATGGTTGGAACTGGGGCAGGGTAGGCAACTGTCTAGAAGAACAGCACAAATGACATATTATGATAAAGATGTTTTCATATTATATTTCCACAGTATAAAAACATGTATTTTTAATTCTACTCCATCCAGCACATGAATATTTATTTAGTCAGAAAGTGTCATGTGTATTATATAATAAAGATTCAAATTTCCTGAAAGAGCAAGTTTTCACATGGTGGGGGGGAAATTTTTTGAAGGAGGGCAATACAGTTTTCAAATCCTATGTGGGGCATATAAATGCCTTGAATCAACTTTTCCCACTATGCCACTGAGGGAAAAAGTATTTTATAGCCCATACTCATCCCTAGAAGGCACCTTACTGATGTGGATTCAGCTCTCATGAACACAGAAGGTAAGAAGAGATGGATGAATTCACTCAGATAATCTCAATAAATGATCATAAAGACTTTCCTTAAAGACGTCCATTGAAAGGGTCTAATTACTTTCTAAGATATCTCTTTATAGTTATGGATGGCTCTATTTTTAAAGAAGCTATTCTTTATATCAAAGAACTAACATAAATATATCTCCCTGCAACTTAGTCATTTTCCTTAGTTCTGCCCTTTGTTATCAAGTAGAACCAATCTAATCCCTATTACCAATTTAAGCATTTCCTAATGTATACATACATTATATATATATATATATTGATTAGGAATTACATGTCAGAAAAGCAAACTAGTCTAGAGTCAAAGGAAAATTTAAAATACTTGGTACAATATATGACTGTTTTAAGACTGTCTTCTAAAAATCACAAATTTCCCAGCTTCTACCCTCATTATACTTGCTGTGATTTCTTAATTAGAACATATTTCTATATAATACCAGGTTTACAAAGTGGGCTAGTCATGAGACAAAGTGAAAAGATAACCAATAAAGATATCCACAATACCATATTACTTATGTGATGTTAAGAAATTTGGAGGAAGGCCCCCAAGAGTAAAGGAAACAGCCTACATAAAACTTACAATAAGGTAGAGACAAGCATACCATAGAATATTATGTAGTTGTATTGTATCCCACACCATTGAAGAGAGTAGTCATATCAATGAGATTATAGAGATCATCAATGCATTTCTTCCCTAGAGCACTGTGAAATAGGTAGTTGAGTGTGTGTGTGCGTGTGTGTGTATATATATATACATATATATGCATATATACATACATGTGTGTGTGTTTAAAATACCTATTTTATATGAGAAAACTACAATTTGGAGAATTTAAGTGATTTTCTCATGGTCTTGTAAGTAATGTCAGAGGTTGTCTTTAAACCCACAACTCAACTTCTAAGCATAATATTCTTTGCTCAACCACATTTCCTTACAAGTACATATCTTAGGCTAACCTCTAAGGAGTTCTTATGTTGAAATGGTAAATAATTTTTCCATTATAGAATATTTTTCATCTGTTCTCCAGTTATATGAATTATATTTAAAAAACCAATTCATTTAAAGGTAAGCCCGAGTCTAAAAAATTGTAACATAGACTTAACCTAGAAACAAGCTCTAGGTGATAATATCAAATTATACTATTTATTCTGTGTTGCTAACATGATTGTTTATTTCCTTTGAAAAATAATATATGATACATGTAGAGACATGGAGAGCATATTGGGCTTAAAATCAGGAAGATCTAGGATCAAAAACTGCCTCACACTTATATTGCTTCAAGACCACTGAGAAGACATCCAAGCTCTTTGTCCTTTAGGTGGTTTCACTGAGTTCAGCAGTTATTCTATAGATGGGTACATAATGAAATGAACTCTTCATTTTAATAGGATTCTGGAAATTTTTGTAGAAAGTTTAGAGGGTTTAGGCCTTAAAAGATTCTCTGAAGCTAGAGTTTGTTCTGTAATGGAAAGAGCACTAGATTTTGGGTTTGAATCCTGTTCCTTGACTCCATTGTGACCTCAAGAAAGTAACTTGATTAGCTGGGGTTTGGACTTAGATAGCAGACCACTAAGGACTCATCCATCTTTGAATTTTTTATTGTCACATTCTGTATTCTTGTCCTGATTTCCTTCTGTTCATTATGCTTGCATTTTGTATAGTTTTACCATGGTATTTTTCTCAAAATAGATTTCTAGAAAGTATGCATTAGATTAATTTAATAAGCTTTACCTCCTATGGCCACTACTACCTTTTTCTTTTCTTTTATTGTATAATATTTTTCCTTCTCTTTTGTTACTATGAACTTGATAAGCATTAATAAACATGAACATTTCCACACTCAAAGAACAGAAAACAGAAGACCACCTATAAAATTTTGAATCTCTATTACATACAGCTGGTAAAACATATATTTCAAATTTAACATAGTAGTTCCAATCCTGCTTTGCTTGACTGGGTCCCATTCTGCATTTTCCTTTGCTCTCTTATTTGTATTTTTAAGTTATTTATCAATGTTCTTTTCTTTCTTTACTTTCTGATATGACTATCATTAAGGCTACTTCTTTTCAAAACCCTCCTATTCAACAAAAAACTACCAAACTTAAAAAAAAATCTTTCCCTCCATCTTCTTCCTCCCCCTCCCCTATAAGGCATGCAATATACTAAGTGACTTGGAGACATTCATATATGTCCAAATAGTCAAACTGCCTTTGTGAGTATGGTAATGATCTATAGAAAGCCATTTTACCCTTAAGTTCAGAAGCAATGGAAAAAATAGGTAAGTGTCCAGCCTTCCTCTTATGTGCTCTAGACAAGTTTCATCAGATAAGGCTATTTAAACTGCTACTTAGAGATTCTGGAATCACATCAAATTTTACTTAAATAGCAAAGCTTTCCTTCATCAATGATTATTCCATGAAGCAACATGACTTGTCATATATGTGTTATTTGCTTTTTGTGAGTTTTCCATCCATCATTCCTTAATAGTTTCTTCTTCTTGTGATCTTCATCCATTTAACTGAATGTTGACTAAAAGGAAATGCCCCACTTAAAACCTACAATCAGATGTCATGATTCAACTTCAGTCTCTTTCTTTGACATTTCTTCTGATCTCTAAATTGCCTGATCCAATGTCCTTTCTCAGTGCTTGTCTTTATTGATATCTATAAGCATTTGACATTGTTGACCACTCTCTTCTCCTGGATACTTTCTCTTTTCTTTGTTTTCATGTGACTTGTTTCTTGGTTCTCATACTCCTATTTAGGGTTCTCTGCTGGATCATCATCATGTTTTGTCCCCAAACACTTTGTGCTAGGTCAGTCCTCTTTCTCTTTTCTCTCTCGTCAGCTCCTATGGACTTGTTTACCATCCTTTTGAAGATGACTCTAAAAACTATGATTCTAGCCCTAGTTCCTCTCCTGAGATTGCATATCACTGTCTTGAAAATTTCTCACTTGATGCCCCTTTAGGCAGGAAGCCTCAAACTAACATGCCCAAAATAAAATCCTTTATTTCCCCTACCCTAAGTCCACCCCGTTTTGTAACTTCCCTTTTCTGTCAAGAATACTATTTTTCTGCTCACAAAGATTCCCAACCTAGGAGGTATCCTTGTCTCCTCAGTCTCCTTCAACCGTCATGCCAATCAGTGCTAAGTACTTATCCATACAGCATCTCTCACATTCATCCCCTCTCTCCATAATCCATAGCCAATATCCTACTGAGGCTTTTGTCACCTCCCACCTATACTAATTGAAATCACATCCTAAATATTCTCTTTACAATGTTTCTCCCCTCTCCAGTCAAAAACATTTATTAAGTGCCTACTATGTACTGGGCACTATGTTGAGTACTGGCAATACAAAGGAAAACAAAAGACAATCCCTATGTAGAACAAAGCGTTAGTTAGGATGAATTGGAAACAATTGACAAAGGTAAGGCATGCCTTCCCCACATAGATGCCAAATTGATATTCCTAAAGTTAAGCCTAGATGTGCCTTTCCCCTTCTCAAGAAGCTTCAGGGGCTCTTCTTTGACTCCAGGATAAAATACAGATTCCCCTAGATGGCATTTCTAACCCTTCATGGTCTGACTCCAGCTTTTCTTCATGGTTGATTACACAGTTCTATCCTTCTCACACTCTGTGCTATAGTCTAACTCTCCTCGTTGCTGTATCCCATACGTGGTATTGCATATCTCTTCTTGATTTTGCATGGGCTATCCCCCATGGCTGTGCAATATTCTCTCATCACTTTCCCTCTGAGTCTATTGTGCTTTTCAAGACTCAGCTCAAGACCCTTGTTAATCCCCTTTCCAACCTTTTTCATGTTCAGTATTATTTTGTGTCTATTTTGTGAGTGTTGTTTCTCCTCAGTAGGCTCTAATCTCCTTGAGGCCACTATTGTCTCTCTACTCCTAGCATCTAATATAGCAAATGAGGTTTCATTGTTGCTGTTTAGTTGTTTTCAGTCATATCGACTATTTGTGACCCCATTTGGCGTTTTCTTGGCAAAAATGCTGAAGTGATGGCAGAGTATGCCATTTCCTTCTCTAGCTCATTTTTCAGATTAGGTAAGGAAGTTCAGTGACTTGCATAGGGCCACATAGCTATTTAGTGTCAGAGGTTGGATTTGAACTCATAAAGATGAGTCTTCCTGATTCCTAGTCCAGTGTTCTATCCACTGTACCATAATGGGTACTTAAGTGCTTTTTGACTGATTGACTGCCTCTGTGGTTTCCATTTTCTACATCTCCAACCCAGATAGGCTAAGGAACTAATAGGTTAGAGGGAGCTAAATGTCTTCCTCTAACACCCTGGGGTGACTTGGTAGATCCACTAGCCTGGTCTGGTACAGTTGTAGAGAATGTTAGCTGCTACATGCCTCTACAGCACTCAAATTCATATCCTAACTCACCCTAATAAAGAGAAATACTAGTTTATATATTTTTTCTTCTACTCACCATAATTAACACCACAAACAGAATTGGCTCATTCTAAAATATGCAATTTTACATTGGAATATGTCTATCATATTAATATTAATCATTATTTAGAATAATCTATCCCATTAGAGCTCTAAGGCTTACAAAGCACTTTTCCTCCTCAAGCTCTGTAAGGCAGATAGGGTAAGCATTATTTCCACCATTTTATAAGTTCAGAACTGAATAGAAGACAGAGTTTGGATTTGAACTTAGATTCTGTGGCTTTGCAATTCAGTATCCTTGACCCCCTAACCAAAGTAGAGAAGTATGGATAAAATACTAGGCTTGACATTAGGAAAACCTACATTTGATCCAGCCTCCAACATTTACTGTGTAACCATGGACAAATTAACTTCCCTGAGGCTGCTTCCTCCTCTGCAAAACTGGGATGATAACAATTCACCAGATTGTTGTGAGGCTAAATTGAGATAATATTTCTGAAGTGCTTTGGGAATAGGATAATAGGCTTTGAGCTAGGAGTAATCTCAGAAGTCATTGTAATTGCTCATTTTACAGATAAGGAAACTGAGATACAGAAAAATAAAGTAAGTTGCCTAAGGTCATATAGGAAGAAAGTAAGTGCCAGAGGTGGAATCAATACTGAGGTTATCTAGACACCAAATCCAGCAATAATTATAAGGACTAATTTCTTCTGCTTTATTACAGTGCTCTTGAATGTTTCTTGTTATTAATTATTATTAAAAGAAAAATCTAAGACTAATTTTCTTTTGATAGCTTAATCTATTCCTCTCTGAATGGAGATGGAGATTGTTCACTAGAAATAAGACTACTTATTGTTAGTGTGGTGTCCTTGGCAAATGACTTACCATGTATTTTCTATTCATTGTCAACTTCATTAAAGAAAATGACTGTCCAGTTGGTGAGTGTCCATAGCTATAGAATTCTCCCAGAATTTCTTGCCCCTTGGCCATGTCACTATTTCTTCACCAAAGAGTAGCTGATATAAGGAAGATGTAATGTGAACAATTCAACGATACTACCTAGTTTGGGCTCAGAAAGGTTGAGCAAAGGAAGTTAAAATAGTCGGCTAAAATTTTTTTTTATTTTAGTTGTTTGAGGATTTCATTTACCCATCTGTGCTTCTTACCTATAATCACAGATATCAGGAGTTAGTTGTAAGTATACATGAGTCTATTAGTGTGGGGGTGGGGGTGTTTTTAAGGTGAAAACTGGTCTATTCTAATAAAGCAAACAATAAAGAACTTTCAGTAAATATCATGTGGTATTTTGGCTTCAGTAATGGAAAAAAAAAAAGCTTCCTGGAAAGTTAAACATAAGGCTTATCCTTAGTGTTTGATAGGTGAGTTCTTCTTCCAGATATTGGGCAGCTTCCAGGAAAACCATTTCTAATTAAAATGGTTTTCAGGTAGTGCTGATAAAATCACCTGAAGAAATTCCAGTAGGATAATCCCAATTTTATTGAACTGACAGCCTTAAGTCAAGTAAGACCACAATAAATAATGTATAAGGGCAAAGGAAGGTTTTTGTTTTTGTTTTGTTTTAGTGTAGGATGATTTGGGGGCTCTATTTTTATATAATAGAATCTCTATGTAGACTCCAAAAATCTCCAGGATTTGTTTTTAGGACTGCAAATCTTATTTTTAAGGCAGCTACATTGTGCAGTAGATATATTATCAGGTCATCTTTGGTTTCCTCATTTGGAAAATGAGGGTGATAATAATACTCCCCTGGGTTCTGTGAGGATAAAATGAAGGTAATATTTTAAAGCAAACCTTAAAGTGCTCTACAATAATAGCAATAATACAATATATGCTATATAATAATAACAATTATTATCAGCATTATACTTATTATCATGGTGATGGCGGGTAGTGGTTGTTCATGTTGAAGCAGCTATTAAGAGTTGTATAACCTCCTTTAGTCAGTAAAAATCTCCAAAATAGTATTGCTTAATCATATATATTCAAGTTTTGGGGTATAAAAAGAAGCAGCCAACAATAGTTGTTGTTTTTTCTCCCTCTTCATATGCATATCTTTCCCCCTTAACCCAGAGGCAGCCCTTTCTGTCACTTGTTAGTTTTTGCAAAGAGAAAGTTCTTTAGATTGTGCCCAATTCTATAATTCTATAGATTCTATAGTATTACATATATATGTACATATATATAATTCTATAAATTCTATAATTGCCCATTTTTTTTGGTCCTTCAGGGCAACATGCAATGAATGGGGTCCTTCTTTCACATGACTGCCCTTCCTATACTTGTAGGCAGCTACCCTGCCCTTCAAATCTTCTCTTCCCTGGTCCCTTCGACCCTTGCTTATATGACATAGTTTTATAATTTTCCCGATAGCTGTACAATTTTAACCTTTTGCTATATTGAACATTTTCTAATGGTTTTGCCTCTATTTTCTAGGTAGAGGAAGCAAGACACAGAGATTGCAATTTGTCCAAATTGAAGGAGGCAGGCATAACTAGAAATATTCTCTGTCATTTGATCCAAGGCTCCATATACCAGGCTTTATAGTCAGTCACAAAGGAAATAAGCCAGCAAGGTTCTCTTTATTTCTGATACCTTTCCATAAAGCAGTATTTTTTTATTCCTGGTGTAAATGATTTGGGTCTCAACCCTCTACCCCCTCAATTTGCTAGCACTCTAAGCTTATTATTTATTTTAACAAGAAAAGGCATTTTTTAAAAAATAAAACTAAAATTATCAGTAAATAGCCCACTGGTGGAAATACCAACAGACTGTTAAGCCTTCATGTGATTTAATCAAGCAAATGGGTCCAGTGCAAATAGGGGGGATTTCATGTAAAATACTGTTAATCATATCTGCTTTGCAGCTGTGTGGGAAGTCTTTCATGCTGACTAGCTAGCTAAGGAGATGTAATTGTGGCAGTGCTATAATTAAACATTAAAAAAAAATCCCCCACACTAGGGTGTGTGAGGTAAATGTGCCATAACCACATACCTGTGATTTGTTATTAGACAAGGCAAGAGCCAGTGTTTTCAACCACCCTAGGTGTGTTCCTATTGTTAAGTGATAACTTGTTTCTGTTAAAGCTTCCTGACATCACCCTAAAGATCATTCTGGGAAGGAGCAGATGGGGAGATTGCCCTCCTTGAGTTCTCTTTCCATGTCTACTCTTGAGAATCCTATTCCTTGCTGAGTTCTAGTACAAGCCTTCTAAAAGGTGAACATTTTCAAGATTAGAATACATTTGCTGCTAAGCAATATCCTTCTTCTGTAGCCTTTTGTCCCCCAGTCCAGAGCTCTATGACAACCAGTCTTCCCAACACCAATGGAGTCCAAGTCACCACTAGTACTTTCCTTCTGTTCCCTCACCACACCCTTCAGTGGAACCCAGCTCATTCCAGAGACTTTATGATCCTCAAATTCTTCCAGCTGCCTCTGAGAGATGGTTAAGGCTTCAGATCTCTGTATTTCTCTCTGAAACGTGGGCATAGATGCTGTGCAAAATAAACAAGAACCAAAAGAATAGTGTGCATAACAACTACAGAAGTGTCCATGGGAAATTCATCTAAAGGAGGCAAAAGTGTGAGTACAGTAATACTTCTGGAGATATTACAAGTTCTGTTCCAGACCACTGCATTAAAGCAAATATCAGAATAAAACCAGACACGTGAATTTTTTAGTTTCCATTTAGTGAATACCAAAATTATGTTTACACTATACTAAGTGTACAATAGTATTCTTTCTTTAAAAAAAACTCTGACCTTTAGTCTTTGAATTAATACTATATGTTGGTTCCATGGCAGGAGAGTGGTAAGGGCTAGGCAATGGGGGTTAAGTGACTTGCCCAGGGTCACACAGCTGGGAAGAGTCTGAAGCCAGATTTGAACCTAGGACCTTCTATCCCTAGGACTGGCTCTCAAGCCACTGAGCCACCCAGCTGCCCCTAATAGTATTATTTCTTTAAAAATGTATATAACTTATTTTACAAATACTTTATCTTTAAAAATGCTAGCCATCATCCAAAACTTCAGTGAGTGGTAATCTTTTTACTTGTGGAGGATCTTGTTAATGACCTCTGACTGATCAAGAGGTTTTGCTGAAGTTTGGGGTGCTTGTGGCAAAAGACAACAATAAAGAATGCCACATCAGTTAACAAAAGATTTCTCTATAATGCAATAAAATGTAGTATTTTCACAATTGAAAATACTGGATAATGAAAATAACTTACTCCTCAAGAACAGGGAGAAGGTCTGTGGTTCACCAGGGCAGAATGTTGCAAACATTTAAAGAACCATCATTGTGTAGCATATGTTGGGTTAATTTTATTGTTATTTTGAGGGCTCAATATGGAAGGAATCATGGTTAGGGGAATAGTATTTCCAAAAATGACTGCTGTGTTTCAAAAAGGCATTAGTAAAGCCTTTTTATAAAAAAAATAGGCATTATAGTCCCATCTCTATTGAATCTCAAGTAGAGGAGACTCAAAACTATTTATTGGTCAGCTCCTTTCAGTTCAGTACAATTCTACAAACATTTGTACCTGAAGCTGAGAATACAAAAACAGAAAGAAAAAAACACTGTCATCAAGAAGCTTACTTCCTAAAGCAAATTTTTTCCTACCTACAATTTTTTTCACATTCCTTTATGAAAAAAAATCTATATATTATGTGTATGTATATATGCTTTTTATGTACACTAGCTATGTACATAGACATTTATAAATGCATGTATATGCACATACATATATACACACATGTAAAGTCTTTCCCTTCTCTTTCCTTCCCTTTCCCCCCTCCCTTTGTGCTTCCCTGTTTGTTTTCATCTGTTACCATAACGCTAGAGAATCCTAGGTTGAATTGCCCCCCAAGATTTCTTAGACTCCTGCATTTACCTTGCTTCCAGTGCACTGAGGCACTTTTCATCATAATTCATGGGCTAGCTGAAACAAATTCTGCAATATAAAAGCATGTTTACCACTGTCTCAGTGCCAGATCTCATATATTACGTGGAATGAGAGATCCTAGGAAAGAGTGAGTAGAAATTATTGGCACTGCTGAAGATACATCCTGAACAAAACCAGTAGCAGGACAGAGTCCCAAGAAAGTAGTATGTTTTTTCTGGACATTTATGCCGTAGGTTGTAACACTGTGTTTGCAGAAGACCATCACCCTCACTTCTTTACGTTCCCATGAGACCTAGTGATGAAATAGCATCTGTCCCACAGGGCTACTGTAGAGATCAAATGAGAAGAAATATGTAAATTGATTTGAAAACTTTAGAATATTTCATAAATGTTGTTTATTATTATTTTACTGGGGTACAAAAGAAATTTGTGGAATTTTATTTAGAGAAAAAGAATTTGCTTTTAAGATGTTCATGTTGCAAATGCTTTCACTGCCCCAAATTTTGATGCTTTTGATTAAAGACTGATGCAAACCTTGAAATTCATTTTGATTAGTTCAGTTCAATTCAATTTATATAGCTGATAGAAGGAAGTGTATAGAAAGTGGAGATGGATGATTCAGGAAAAATGGTCTGTCTTTGTATGTGTAATCAGACTGACTCAGAGTGAGGATGGCTCTATGTCCCTGTCAGGATTCTAAGGATATGGCTAAGGGTTAGGGCAGTTCTCTAATGCTTAGTTCAAGTCCCTTTTGTCCTCATTGTGTTCTCCTCATTGTTAACCCTCACAGAGGGTTTTCACTTAACAAAAAGCTCTTTTTTCCAAAGGGATATCTGCTATAAATAAATAAAAAGAATGGAAGTTATCAATGTTTCCTCCTAACCCTGGGGAAACACTTTCACCCATACCACCTTCGTCCTTAGAGAGCGTAAGCCCAATCTTAAAGAAATATTTATAAAGCATTGAATGGTGAATATATATCTTGGCATGGACTCCAACTCTTGGACTTCTAGGGCTAGCTATTCAGACTTTTCCAAGCCCACTTTTGTTGTCCAATATTCCTTCACCTAAAAAAAAATCAGGAAGAGAGACAATGGAGACAGAAACAACAGTAGAGCCATGCATTCATGGGCCATGTGGTTGCAGCCAGCCTGGGGAGATAAAGACCTGAGTCTTCTCTTCCTCACTCAAAGCATGTAGCATTGCTTGAATATAGTCAGTTTGGCATTTTGAACACATCCTCTTTTAGCATCCAACCGACAAAAAGAATGCCTCTTCATCAATGTCTAGCAGACCAGAACTGGTTCTAGAGTGTCAGTTCATGCTCATAATTAAGTAGCAGGGCCCTCCCATTATATATCCTCTTGATTTTCTGCAAGCAAACTTCTCAGCCTTTTTAGTATGGACTGACAGCAGGCAGAGTATGTTGCTTGTGTACTGGGAATGGAATGCCAATGGCCAGGCCCCCATAGGTATGAGAAGCCCATCATTCCATGGCCAGTGTCATTGGAAAGATACTTAAATAACTAGGAAATCAGTAAGGATACTGATTTAGAAATAAATCTATAAGATAGATGTTTTGAAGCTAGTAAAATGAGTGAAGGTGGGGAAAGATCATTGTTTTTATCATTTGCACATACACACTAATAAAAGACTTGAAGGATTTTAAAATTCAAGTCTTTTTTAAAAAACCTTTCCAGATTTAGTGTCATTTGAATTATTAGGGCATTAAAAAGTTTGTTTAAGTTTTAACTTTGAGTTAACTGTTAAACTTTGAGTGTAGTACACATTCTTTAGGTTTGTTTTTAAATAATAATCTTTTTTATTTTAAATTTATTTGTTTGTTACATTAAAATACCCAAGTAATTCCCTCTCTCTCTTTCCCCTACCCCATTAAAGAAGGCAACATTTGATGAAAAGATATATATGTATATTTGTAAATATATACATATAACTGTCTTGATTATTTGTATTGATCTATTTTTTCTCTAGATGTGGGCATACACAAGTTATTCTTTAAACAAATATTTATGTTGTTATTTATAATGTTCTCTTGGTTCTGTTCATGTCACTCTTCATAATTTTATGTGAGTCTTTCCATATTTTTAAAAAAATCAACCTGCTTATCATTTCTTAGAGCAGAATAATATTCCATCACAATTATGTGCTACGACTTGTTTAGTTATTCCCAGTGAATGGGTATCCTTTCAATTTCCAGTTCTCTGACATCACAAAGAGAACTGCTATAAATATTTGAGAACATATAGAATATTTAGAACATTTCCTTTTTCCCTGATCACTTTAGAAAATGAACCTAGTTATGGGATTGCTGAAAAAAAAATAAAAATCATGTGACTATAATAGATCCATGGATGCAGAAAAGCTTTTGACAAAACACAACACATTCCTATTAATACACTACTCGTTCCTATTTCCCTTGAAAGCATAGGTATAAATGAATTTTTCCTTAGAATAATGAGAAATGTATGCCTAAAACCATCAGCAAACATTATCTGTAATGGGGATAAGTTAGAAGCCTTCCCTATACGATAAGGAGAGAAACAAGGATGCTCATTATCATCAATATAATTTAATAATATATTAGAAATGCAAAATATATTTAATAGTTTATGCAAAGTAGCTTGAGAAAGAGATATGATTGTCAACATTATAGCAAAATACCTTGTTCTATTATATATATATGTATATACACATATTATAGATATGATATTCTATAATATTCTGTTTTCTAGATCTATTCTTCTCTGTGAGAACTAACATGATATAATGTGGATAAAGAACTTGCCTCTTAGCCAGGAAGACTTGGATTCAAGTTTTGCTTCCAACATTTCTTGGAATATGACTCTCTGCAAATAAGTTTACAGTGTTCTGGGTAACTCTAAGAGTATAAGCTGTAAAGGTGTTGTTCATCTTTGGGTCACTTATACCGATGAAACAACAAGTCATTTCCTTATTTTCTTTTCTTTATAGTGTCCAGAGACACAATAAAATGTTCATTTTCAGAAAAGGAGCCTAAAGGGAAAAAGTTTCAAAAACCAAACAGTGGCCACATGAAACTTTTGTCTCATTTGTGTCTCATTTTATAATCGATGATTAGTGGCCATTTCTGCCTTTTTTTCCTGAAATTCCCATTGTAAAGCAAAAACCGGCGGTCTTCCACCTAAGTTGCAAAGCTTTAAGTAGAATGCAGTTTGGCTCATTTTCTGAATGCAGAAATAGGAATGATTCTCCTGCAAAGTGGGATAGAAATGCATGTATGTATACAGGAAGAGCCCAGTCACATTTTAGGCATGATACTGTGCTTGAAATGGTTGCTATGTGATTTGCTAAAAAGAGAGAGGGATTTGTGATGTGGCTGAAGTAGCCCTATTTGCTTAACATTGAGGAAAAAAGGAGAGGTAGGAAAAACAACCAGGACATGTACCAATGATGATGGTTTGTTTTAGAACATTTGTAAGTGAAATGAGATATGCAGAGATGAACGGGTATCCTTAAAGTTCTTGAATTCTACTCTGTTTATAATCAGTTCATGGAAAGGAACAGGTATGAGCACAGAGAGTTAATTCCTCAGATTTAGCCCAGGAAATAGTATGTTGAGTGTTGCTTTTATATTTCTGTATTTTAGCCAAAGGGCATGCAGGTGTTGTGCTATGCAACTGGAGTATCACTCTATAGGGTCAGGCTCAGTAAAGGAGTAAATAAAAAGTGTCCATCTGATAGGGCATGTTCAAGCTTGTGTCAAATGGTTCTCACACATTTCCTTCCTGTCTGATGAAGGATAGGGCTTGGTCTTCCCAATTATCTTAGCTTTTGCTTCACCATTTCCTTCTTCCTCTCTCTGCCCCCACCAGCCTTGCCTTTGGGACATGATATGTCTCTGTGGGGGCATGATGTAGCAGATAAATATAGAAATGAGTAAAAGGAGTTTCAACAGAGATTCTCTGACTGACATTTTTACACGTATAAAGGACAGGGAATAGGTATAATTACTAGAATGCTCTTGCTGATCAGCTAGCATTTATTAAGCACCTGGTATGTATCAGGCTTTGTGCTTAGAGCAAAATAACTCAAAAAACAAACCCCAGCCTCTGCTCTCAAAGTGATCACAGTTTATTGGGAGAGACAACATGCAAATAACTGACTATACACAAGAGATAGATAGATAGATAGATAGATAGATAGATAGATAGATAGATAGATAGATAGATAGATAGATAGATAGATAGAGACATATACGATAAATTAGAGGTAGTCTCAGAGAGAAATAACATAAAGAATTCTTCTAGAAAGTGGGAGTTCAGTTGAGACTTAAAGGAAAACCAGAGAAGAGGAAAGAGAGCCTTCCAGGAATGGAGGACAATTAATGAAAATGCTTGGAGTTGGGATACAGGGAAATGGAATCTCATGTGCAAGGATCAGCAAAGAGGCCAGTATAATAGTATTGTAGAAACCTGGAACAGTAGTAGGGGACCAGGTTGTGAAGGATTGAATGCCAAACAGAGGATTTTATATTTGATCCTGGAGGCAATAGGGGCCATCTGAAGTTATTGAAGAGTGAATTGATATGGTCAGGTCTGAGTCCATTTAATATATCCTTCAAATGAGAAAATAATTGTAAAGCACTTGGCATGGAAACTAACATTACGTCTAACTAAATTATTATTATTATTATTATTATTATTATTATTTTAACTGCACTAACCATTACTTCATTGGCCTTTCCTTCAGAGAATTTATTTTGGGTCTATTTACTTCCCTCATTTTCCTTCAAGTTCATTTTTTTCCTAACTTTGAAAAATGAAGCAATCAAAACTATACATAGACTTCTGGTCTAACCTGCTACTGAATGGATTACAAAAGATGCATCACATTTATTTCCTTGTTTTGTAGATGAAGAAATGGACACCCAGACTACTGTCATGATTTTCACCATGTCAGATGCACAATATAAGGAGGATTGGAATTGAGATTAGGCTGTTACTGGTTTTTTTCTATGCTATACTTTCCAAACCAGAATGTTTTTCATTCAGGTTATATAGCTGATTATTATTATTATTATTATTCCTTCATTTTGAAGAAAACCAATGACATCACAAAAAGTGATAGCTTGACTTGAACATAAATTGGATTTGTGAGGCCAAGATGCACAAAATTATCAGCCTCACTGTTTCTTCCAGAGTGATAGGAGTTCAGTGGCAAGACAAAAATTAAGTCTGGTGATGTCCTGGGAGCCATTGCATTACCTTGGCATTTTCAGTGTCTGACCAAGCCCTCCACAGAACCTGCTTCAGCTGTCTTCATGGCCATTGAAACAAATTGTTCCCATCTACCCATTCCACCAGGAGACATTTTCACATGCTTGGGGTAGACATTGTCCTAACTCATTGATGGATCTGAGTTTTGTTGGATGCCCTCCACCTGATTTAGCCCATCTACCAAGGAGGCTTTACCAGAGTGCTGCTTCTACACATCCTATTTTTTCTTGGGGCTACAGTTGAGAGTTGGGTGAAAGGTGGACAACAAAGGTCAATGAAAAGCCCTGAAAAGTCTCAGGGAGCTCTCACACTGGAGGTGCTAGTTCTCCTTGAATACGTAGTAGGGTGTTAGGGTACAGAATGCTGAAAAAAAGCAAAGAAGTATCACAATAATAATCAAAAGAATGAATTTATTATTCTTTAAAAATGAGGGGGCAGCTGGGTGGCTCAGTGGATTGAGAGTCAAGCATAGAGATGGGAGGGCCTGGGTTCAAATCTGCACTCAAACACTTCCCAGCTGTGTGACTATAGGCAAGTCACTTGACCCCCATTGCCTACCCTTACCACTCTTCTGCCTTAGAACCAATACAGATTATTGCTTCTAAGACAAAAGGTTAAGGATTTTCAAAATGATTATCATTTATTTAAATATAATTATATTAAATATTTTCTTCTATATTAAATATAATAATTACTAAAAAAGAAATAGCAATGTTGTTTGAAGAGACATCATAATATGGTTAGAAAAGAATTAAGATAGATTCAGAAAATGTGAGTTCAAGTCCTACTTCTGGTAATTATTAGTTATGTGACATGAACAAGCGATTTCTCTGAATCTGTTTCCTCATCTATAAAATGAAGATTATAGTATTTGTACTGCCTGTCTTATAAATTCATTATAAATGCAAATTATGAAGTAAAAAAATTGAGCTATTATTAAGAAGATATAACAAATTTTAATTCATTTTTAATTCAATCTAGAAAATGTAAGTAATGAGAATTTTTAAACTCCACTTTTAATGAACAAGAATCATAGTAAGGAAAATGTAATTAAAGATTTATCATTTAAACAAAAACTAACTTCTGGAGTTTTCATAGAATTGCTACTTATATTATAAAACCATGCTTGATGTTTCCAGTGATGATCACAAAACTCTGTAAGATCCTCAAGTGTTTTCTGTGACAGCAAAAGTGTTTATATAATATTCACTGGATCGCATGCTTGACCTAGATTCAGGAAGATATGAGTTCAAGTCCAGCCTCAGACACTATAAAATCTAATAATTAATAATAATGGCTAGCCTTTTTTACATAGCACCTACTGCTAGTCACTTTATAAATGTTATCTCATTTGATCCTCACAACAATTCTAGGAGGAAGCTGCTATTATTATCCTCATTTTAGAAATGAGAAAGATGTCATATACTTAGTATCTGAGTCTGGATTCGAACTTAGGTCTTCCTCACTCCAGACCTAATTCTCAATCCACTCTACCTTATAGTAGTGTGACCTGAGCGAACCTCTTCACCTTTGTTTTCCTCATCCGTAAAATGAGATAATAGCACCTACCTTTCAGGGTTGTTGTGAGGATCAAAAGAGATTACTTTTTTAAATGTGTTGTTCAATTGCTTCAGTTGTGTGCACCTCTTTGTGACTCCATCTGGTATTTTCTTGGCACTGAAAGTAACCACTGGGGTAGTTTGCCATTTCCATCTCCAGTTCATTTTACAAATGAGGAAACTGAGGGAAACAGGGTTAAGGGGCCTGCCCAGGGTCACACAGATAGTAAGCATCTGAGGCCAGATATGAATTCAAGAAGACTATAACATGAGCATTATTTACTTACAAGGGAACAGAATAATAGAGCCATCACTTTCCGGTCATCAAATTTAATAGGAAAAAAGCATAAGGGGAATACCAAGTTATAAAATAGCTGAAATTAAAATTAAATCAGAATACTTGGGTTTTAATCCTCATTCTGATCTTAAGAACTGAGTGACCTCAAGAAAGTTATTTTAATGTCTTTCTGCATTAATATTCCTTCTCATATGTCAAAATGAGGATAATGCCTACTACACATAGGATGGCTAAGAAAAGAATATCATATAAAAAACTAATTTTATAGTCATTAGAAAAAGACACATAATTGAGAGAATCATCAAATTAGAAAAAGATTATGGTCTGAGGTAATTAGGGGATTATTTAGAACTCAGAATCTATTTTCCTCTGGAAGCATTCTTTATATTTCTAGGCTAGTTCTTCCAAAGCCTAGTTAAACTTTTGTATAACTGAAATGCAACATACAATATTTTTATTTGGGAAAAAGAAAGGAGGAAACACTACTACTATAGAATCATCTTTGGTGTTCACCTTATTAACCAGTTAAAGCAAAACATTTCTCAATCAATTAAAGTTTCCTGATATGCTCTAATAGTAGTAATTAAAAAAGAAATTAAAAAATTGAATAATAGTTTTATTGAATTCCTTTGAATCCAGGATCTTGAGGGAAGAGAATGAGGAAGTAGACTGACTTGTTAGTGGAGAGTTAGTGTATGGAATGCTGGATGTAGAGTCTAGAATATCTGAGTTTAAATGATTCCTAGCTGCATGTCCCTGGGCAAGTCACTTAATCTGTCTGCCTCAGATTCCTCCTCTCTCAAATGGGAAACAATAATGTCACCTACTTCCCAAGTTGTCATGAGGATAAAATGAGATAAAATTTATTAAGAATTTTGCAAGCCTTAAAGCATTATATAAATCCAAGCTATTATTATTACTTGTGCTTTACTTCTTTATTTTCATAGCTATAGCTATAAAAATGCACAAAGAATAGTAGTTTGGAAAAATTATAGTCTTGAAACACCTCTCAGTTGTTCTTCCTTACTTTATATGGTAAAAGTAGTTCTGTCAGTGTGACATATTTATAATTGTTTCAATGACAGATATGAGTAACCGGAGACACAAAATGTGCTTGAATAGTAATTACACACAGCTATATCTTTTCAAATGCAAGACTGAACTGCCAGTAGTGACATTCTATTCCAAAGGATTTTTAGAAGGTTTTCTGTTGTTAAGAGTTCTATGAAAAAAACGGAAAACTCGGCAACTATAATTTTGGAAGCTAACATACTATTAAGAAAAACTTTTATCCTCCATTCTCAGATGATCCAGATATAGTAATTTATTGTTCCTGAGAGATTTGTTCTGTGTTGTAGTGACATTTCTATACCCTCTAAACTTTCCAGAGCTGTCCTATTTGATCCCTGTGATATATCAAACATAATTTGGTTTATATCACAGAGAATAGTTTACCTACATATAGTATATTAGCATAATGTATCACTATAACATACAGAACAAGCAATATAAGAAGACCATGGTTACAATGGAAAACTAGGTAACAGTGCCCATTCATAATCAAAGATATGGGACTTGAATAAAATGGATTGAAACCCCTATCTAACCCAACACCAGCTAACATAGAAATCCTAGATCATTGGGACTTGGAGTGGCTTGTGTTGCAGGAATATATTTAGATAGATGGAATCTGGCATCTGTTTGATCTTATCTCTGGGGAGACTTTGATTTCTTCTTTTTTTATAGAGGATAGGGAGAGCCACAGCTAGGCACTCTCCTTCATTCCCTATTCTCCAGGACATGTATTGGACTAGAATTATGTCTTCCAACTTCGCATCAGATAGTTTCAATCTAGGAGTATGATTTTTTTTGTAGGGTGAGATGGAGAGTTAGGCAAAAACCAAACCAAACCAAAACACTTCCTCATCATTCCCAAAATAAGGGCAATAATTTGCTCTCATTTAGCTTAAGACAATATCAGATGTAAGCAAACACTTATCTTTCTCTGCTTCTTTTTCATTGTCCCTCCAAAGTCTCACTACATAGTGGCTTAGAGGTCCCTCAGTGAATCAGTAGTCTTGTCTTCCTCTGAGGATACAGCATATAGCATCACAGATTATCCAGCAAACTCTTAGCCCACCTGAAACAGATCAAAGAGCAATTACATAATATGCCAGTGATCTTGAATACACCTACTTTAATAAATTATTATTATAATATAGTATAAAGTCATCAAGTATTTCAAAAGTGAATGTTGAGTTGTTTGAATTAGCCACTTCTATTCTTTTTTCTCTGTACTTCCATATTTCCATAGCTAAAGCTAAAAAAAATAAAGCTAATTCAGAGTATGCCCATTTATTATTTCTTTTGAATGCCTTCTTCAATATCTTTTGATTCCATTTTCATACTCATTTTTTATTAATCTCTAACAAATGTTCTCCAAACATTTTTGATTACACATCTCTATTATTATAAAATAAATAAATTTGAGCATATACCCATATATACCTATGCACATTATATATAACTTTATAAACTTATACAAGGCAATTACACTAATAATTTTCTCTTTTGTAAAACTTGCGTGTCCTTGAAAAGGATAAGATAGATATGAAAAAATATTTGATTTTATAGTCAATTGGGAGGCAATGCCATTTACTTAGTAGTGCCAGCATCAGCCCTCTGCTTTAAAAAAAATCATTTTGGCAGTTAAGTGAAGGGTGGTTTGCATAGGGAAGAGACTTGAGGAATGATGCCCAATTAGAAGGATATTGCAATGCTCTAGGACAGTGGTTCCCAAACTTTTTGGGCCTATCGCCCCCTTTCCAGAAAAAATATTACTTAGCCCCATGGAAATTAATTGTTTTAATTTTAATAGCAATTTAGGAAAGATAAATGCACCTATGGCCATCACCGCCCCTCTGGATCACTACAGCACCCACCAGGAGGTGGTAGAGCCCACTTTGGGAATCACTGCTCTAGGGTAAAGATGATGGAAGCCAAAAATGATATGGTGGTTAAGTGAACAGAGAGAAGGGAATAGATGTGAGAGATACTGTTTAGGTAGAAACTAAAAAAATCAAACAACTGATTAGAAGCGTGGGGTAAAATACATTGGATCCACAAAGATAATTGAGTTTATAAACCTAGGTGATTGGAAAGATGATGGTGGCCTTGATAGAAATAAAGAAGTTCAGAGGAGGGGAGGAATTGGAGTGAAAGGTAATTAATCCTAGTTTGAACATGTTGAATTTGAGGTGCTTCCAGGAAACTGAATTTGAAATTTTTAGGAAACAATGGTGATAAAGGACTGGAGCCCAGAAAAAAAGATTAGGTATAAGTGTGTCAGTCTTCTGCGGATAGTGAAGAGGACAAAGTCTTAAGATACAATGAATACTTAGGAGTCGTGGGATGATGATCCAGTAAAGGAAATGGAGAGAGAGAGAGAGACAGACAGACAGACAGACAGACAGACAGACATAGGACAGGCAATCTCAAGAAAAGTGATTAAGTATTTTTTTAAGTTTATTTATAAAAGTGATTAAGTTTTAAGGAGGAGAGGGTGGTCATCTCAGTTGCATGTGACAAAGAGGAATGTAGATTGAGAAAACATCATCGGATGTGGTAAATTAAGAGATCACTGGTAACCTTGAAGAGAGCAACTTCATTTGAGTGAGGGATCAAACATAATGAGGAGAACCTGGAGACAGAAAGAATGGCAGTCTCCTCAATGAAAATAGAGAAATTCAGAATAAGGGTGGATATGGGAGGAAATTATTATAATTAAAACTTATCTATGTCTATTTATCCTATATTACTACTATTTCCCACTATAAATTAAAAGGGGTTATATTGCTGAATACCTGCTGTCCTGTGGCACAGTGCCAACCACTGTGGTGTTTAGGAGAGAGAATATGAGATTCTGGGAAAATAGAGAAAAGGGAGTGAATTTTTCTCTGCCCAGCTACTGTGGGTGTTTGGGCTAGATTAGATTATACCTCTCTTGAGAGGTCTATTCCTAGGACAGCCTAGCAGAGTAGGGGACATGTTGAAGAGAGTAGAAATAATTGTGTTGGATAGAAGTCTCCTGGGATTGGCCGGAGGTGCAGTTTGGAGACAGAGAATGTGATCTACCTTCCCACTCTCTGGCTTATTATGTACCTGTTTAGATATCCAATCGAAGTTTACCAATTTCAGGTGAGGAAATCAGAATAGAAACAAGATAAATGACTTCATCCAGGTCACAGAGATATTCATATTGATATGTAGAATGACCTCATTGATCATGAATTCAGAAAACCTGAGTTTGAATCTTGTTTCTGATATTTCCTGGCTATGAAAACCTGGACAAAATCATTTAACTCTCAGTGCCTTCATTTCCCAAAAGAGAAAGAATGATACAGATACTCCTTCGCTAACAGGATCTCAAGCTGATAAGTGTTACCTTAATGTAAGCTTGTATCATTCCTTAGAAAGACCTATCATGAAATCCAGAAGGCATGACTCCTCTTGTACCTCAGAGGCTGGCTCCTTCTGCTGCTTGGGTCATGCCCATCTTTATGCTCCAAGTAAGCTGAAAATAGTGTGAAGAGGCTTGCAGTGGACTCAGGGAGTGTCCAAACAGTGTATATAACCTATTTGGCATCCTGGTTGACTACTAGTTCTTATTTCATATTCCTAGTGAATGATTAGTTGTAATTCTGAATTTATAGTGACTTCTTTTGGGAAAAAATAGAATTCTCCCCTTAAGTCTCCTAGGGGCAATCCTGTTATAGCTTGACTACTGTGGCAATATCTAATGCTTTTCTTGTTCTTGTTCCCATAATCAATTCTCTCTTTTCTTTCTTTATCAGCCCACAAATCATACAGAGGGAATTGAATACGGCAAACATCAGCCCTTTGTACTTGTTTCTCTTCCATTTCTTCCCTGAATACATTCCTGTCTTTTTCTCTCTGTGGATCTAGTCCTCTTGGTCTAATATAAATGAGCAACCCTTTGAGCAGGGTCTTAATGTGATATTACAGATGCTAAAATACATGCCATATAATTATCAAAATTAGTCAGTTCTTGCCCTATTACAGGCATAAAGCTAGCAAATGTTTAAAACATCAGATGACAATATAGGCTTTGAGCTCTCTTATCATCTTGATATTATATTATTTCTAAAACTACCACCAAATGTTCTCAGTGAATGCTCATTGAATTCTTTTTTTTTTACCCTTTGCAAATTTCATTCTGTCCATTTTTGTGTCTCTCTCCATCTGTCTGTGTTTCTTTTCTTTCTGTCTCCCAAGCTCTCTCATTCCTTTGTCTTTTTTTTTCATTTCCCTCCCCCTCAGCCACCTTGCTATTTTCCTTTACTTTCAACCTGTCTCCTTGACTCCCATCTCTTAATTACTCTGTTGAATGGCTGATGGGTGTTACCGGCCCACATAAATAACTATATGAAACTAAATCCCCCATTTCTACAAACTATTCAGTACTGTACTTAAGATTTCAACCTACTGTCTCTAGTAGAAAAGTATATGTCAGGCTATCTGAAATCCAAAACAAAATTTAATAAGGAATTAATCACACAAAAAATGCTCTAGCTCTGAAGCCTTATTGTCTTCAGCCTAGAACCACATTAAGTGGCTTTTGCTTCCTTCTTAGTAAATTTTTACATGATTTTAATGCACTGATTTGTAACAGATTTTAAATGTCTAGTGTACAGAAACAGGCATACATTACCTAAAGTTAAAAATCTCAGCCTTAAAAACATATTTTAGTACAACGTGGAACAGGGCATTTTGCCTTCCTTTTGGGACCACATTTTTGTTTGTTTTTTAGTTTTGACTCATGAGTATATATGGAAATGGACTTGATAGAGAAAAAATATACCTCTTCTCAGAGGAAAAGGAAAATGTTGACGATTTTGGAGCTTATTATGATAGAATCTTTCATGGAAAAATAAAACCAAAAAAGTGATCTTATAAAAAGATTTGATATGAACAATTATAGGATAAAATTTGGATTTTAGAGTGACCCATTCTGGAATGATACTGCAATCTGCCCTTGGGCAGCTGGAGGAAGATAGTTCGAGAAGTTATAGCAGGTAGCTAGAAGCAGAATTAAGAAATGCTTCTTAGCCCTGGGCAACTTCAGGCAAGAGGGTGCCTAGCCAGGGAAGTACAAGGGTGCAGAGCCTTGGCCAAATGAGATTGGGATATCCCTGAAGATAAAGATCACTGTCTTATTTAACCTCTTGGCTCACTCATTCTCTACCACAAACTATCTGGCACATATTAGATGCTATTCATAAATGTCTGTAAAGTTCATTCAATTGATCCTAGATTTAGGAGCCTTTCCCTCAGTAACAAAGGAAGAGGTGATGACATCAGTACAAAAAATATTGTTGATTGCATCAAATGTTACCAATTTCCACAGAATTAGTCTACAAATTGGTAAGGTATATCAAAGCAAGACGTGTGGTATAATGGAAAGAGACTGGGACTAGGAGTCAAAAGAACTAGCTGCTAGTCTCAACCTTAAATATGGGCTTATAGCACAAATCAGCCATTCAGTATAGAAATTAGAGGATGTGGAGTCAAGGAAACTATAGGAGGTGAAGCATCCAATGGCGGAAAGGAAGAGAAACATGAAAAAAAGACAAAGGAAGGAAAAAATTAGAAGGAAACACCAACAAAAGGATAGAGAAACCAATGTAATCTACATAAAGAAAAGAGAACAGAAGCACATTATTGAGAGGATTTAGGGGTAGTTCTAGAAATAACGAAGAATCAAGATGTTGGTTGTTATTCAGTTTCCAGTCATGTTTCTGACTCTTTGTGATCTCATGCGGGGTTTTCTTGGCAGAGATACTAGAGTTATTTGTCATTTCCTTCTCCAGTTCACTTTATAGATGAGGGAACTAGGGGAAACATGGTTAAATGACTTGCCTAGGATCACATAGTTGGTAAGTGTCTGAGGCCAGATTTGAATTCAGAAAAATGAGCCTTTCTGACTTTAGTCCAATCATCCTATCCACTAAGCCACCTAGCTTCTTGTTATTTCTAGAAAGAATATGGAATCGAGATGGTAGAAGAAGCTATAGCCTGTGATGGGATAGTATAAACATTTGGAAGTTTTATGAGCCTAGACAAATGTTTATTGACTTGCACTGAATGACCCCAAGCATTTAAGTATTCCAATCCTCAATGACCTCATTTGTTAAATGATGATCTCGTGGTCTCTTCCAGCTCTAAAATTTTATGAGTTTCCATGACAGACATGATCATTAGTTATAAATTAATTTTAAAACAAAGCTTTAACCTCACAATTGCCTTTCCCAGGAGTGGATGAAAGTGATAGCTTTCTTTTTTAAAAAAATTAGCTGATTCTACAAAGTCATTTTAAAAAAGCAAACTTTAAATTCAGAAGGAACATTTTATTAGAAATTATTTCAGCCTCTTCTTTTGCTTACATTCTGTGTTACAATGTCAAAGACAAGAACTAGTTATCTAGAAAAGCATGATTGATTAGTGCTGTAATATGTAACACTGTACCTATTGCCATAGGCAGTTTTTTGGGGGCAGTCTTGCTTTTAGTTATCATTTTTAAAAGACAGACAGATTCACATTATATTTATTTGTTTTTCTTGTTTATGAAGATAAAATTATATTAAAATATTAAAAATATTAGAGATGTCAAAGAATCATTAAATGTGTATATAAAGAATATGGGTAAAATCAACAATGCATGCTTATGAAAATAACAGTGAAATGTTAGACTCTCTCCTTTTCTGTTTTCCTGGACGTAACACATGGAAGTTTTCTCATTTTTAAAAAAGAGATAGATGGGGGCAGCTGGGTAGTTCAGTGGAGTGAGAGTCAGACTTATATATGGGAGGTCCTAGGTTCAAACCCGGCCTCAGCCACTTCCCAGCTGTGTGACCCTGGGCAAGTCACTTGACCCCCATTGCCCACCCTTACCAATCTTCCAACTATGAGACAATACACCGAAGTACAAGGATTTAAAAAAAAAAAGAGAGTAGAAAAGCGTGTTAAATATTTGTTCTTGTTACTTTGAGAAATAAATGTAATGCTGTACACATTCATATAAATTAGGTGGCATGTACAAAACAATTTGTAAACCTTAAAACACTATATAAATATTAGCAATTATAATAATAATGCCTTACAGACTGAAGACATATAAATCCCTCCTCACATCTGGGCTTTCTAAGTTTATGATTAGAATATTAGCCCTGGCAGATTCTACCATGCTAGATTTTCCTAGCCTGGATATAGCTTTTAGATATTTTAATATCTAAATATTCAGTTTAGATATTTAAATATGAAATATTAGGCATTTTGATTTTTGAAATACTTGGTGATAGGCTATATGTATCTTTCAGAATCCTAAACAAGGTAAATTTGGAGAGGCCACAGGGGATTGAGACTTTTTTTGCCCAGAGAATCTACTCAGTTTTAGAGGAGTCGTAGGCTGTGGCAGTTGAAGGAATGTATATATCTTTGAAATTATAGGTCCTTAAAGTGTTGAAGAATTATTTAAAATTTGGCAAGTTTTTTTCCCTTACTACAGCTTTCTGATGTGGGTTGTACTACTACTACTAATAGCATTTATATGGTGCTTTGAAGTTTGCAAAGTACTTTATATTTGTTTTCTTATTTGATTCTCAGTACATTCCTATGAAGTACGTGATATTGTTATTTCTATTTTTTAATTGATAAAACTGAGACTGATATTAGTTAAGTGACCTGTCTCACGGCCACACTTCTAGTAAAGTGTCTGAGGCAAGTCTTCCAGATCCCAAGTCCAGTGCTAAAGGTTTGTTTTAATAGCTATCGTGTCATGTAGTTACCTATAAATATCATTAGTTTTCTACAATGAAGGAAAAGACTCAGAAAGATAAAGTAACTTCTCTAGGATTGCACAACTAATAAATATCGGGGCTAAATTTGTGGTTTTTTGTCTTGGGGTTAGTGGGATCAGTTCTGAACCCTTTTTTCTTACTGCCAGTGCCTGGGGACCATCCAATTCTCCAATTTTCTCTTGACATTCCTTTATGGGAGTGGAGGACACAAATCTAACACCCTTTCCTACTATAACATTATTTCCTCTAATCTTGCACAAAGAATTGAGTTGTTTGTCTCTCTTCATATTCCTATTCACATTCTCCTTTCTCTATCCAAAATCCAGATTTAAATAGTTATCTGCTGAGCAGACTATATATAGAAATTCACTTTAGAAGCCATATATGTACTAAATTGAGATACCTAGTTCTTAAATGTACTTAGAATTGCCATTTTTCTGATAATTACTCTTGTAAAATTACTATATGATCAAAAATGCTTTCAGAGTACCTAGCTTTTAAAAAAATCCTCTCATCTTTAAATGATCAGTCTTACTTTAAATCAAAAATAAATAAAATAATCTTATTATCAGAACTGTCCCACTTGATCAAATTTTAATAGCATTGATTCTTAGTAAAATAGTAATGCTCAGAATTTTGCAAATTAATGAGGAAAAAATTGATGTGCTAAAATCCATCCAGTATTACATACAAAAATCCCTCGAGGTTACTAACTACCTTATATATTCTGAAGGTATTTATAACCCATAGCAGAATCAGCTTTTAAATTAGATGCTTATTTAGCTGTCTTGGGTCATGAATCATGTTACTGAATTTCATATAATCTTATCTCTTTAGCCATCGTTTTTCTCTGCCCCCTCCCCCTTATTTTGCATTAGTACCTTGATGTTTATCTCTAAATGGTAGGCAGCTAATTCTTTCAGCATCTGGTGTATCATATTAATTTCCTGTTTTTTTTTTTTTTGCCTGCCACTTTCTGTGCTGGCAGTGTAACTTTTTTATTGTCAATGAGGTAACCAAACCTGTTTCCACTTACTCTCCATGATAATTCCTAAAACTTTGAAGATGCAGGGCATAACATGTCGTTCCACGCACATTTTAGAATAAACCCTCCAAAAATATTCCCATGAAATATTGTTGATAAGTAGGTGGTACCAGGTGGCAACTTGGCTTACAAAGAGATTACAAAGAAAAATAGAAGAGAATTGGAAAGAGGCTAATGGAAGTAAAGGAAATTGCAAATGAGAGCCATAAGGATTATTATAATATTGTAAGTACAAAAAGAGAGAATGAACCAATGGCATTTAGGTGGAACAATTGGGTAATGGATAATTTGGGTTAATTTAAAATTCTGGTTAACTGAGAGTCTATCCCATAAACCATGAATAAGTAAACTAATTTCAAAGAATTAAAATACATCTTATTAAATTATAGCAGTAGATTTATTTTTCTTTTATCTTTTGGATTATTTCAGAAAGTTCTCTTTATCTTATAGAGTGATAGAGAGGAATGTGCACTAAGCTTAGAAGACCTGGAATCTGGTCCCAGTGGAATAATTTGGGACAAATGGCATAACTAGTCTGAAAGTCAAATTTCTAGTCTATAAAAAGTAATGGCAGTATTATTAGGAATAATAATACTTACACTATCTACCCCCTCACTTATGGTCAGCCAGCCTCTGTTTCATTCCCTCAAGGGTAATTTAGTGAGTATCTTTTACAGCCCAATTCCATCTTTGGACAGCAATGATTAAATCTATGGACTAGAATCTTCCATGGACCTTGTAAATTCTACCCATCGGTTCTCATTTTGTCTCCTGCATAGTTCCGTCTTCCATATTATCAGAGTAGAATGTTGGAAGAAATGAAGATTTTTGACTAAATGGATTATTTGGGAAGTTAGATTTTTAAAATTTAGAGATTTTTAAAAAATCTCTAAATTTCAGATTGCTTTATTTTCATTTATGTCTTTCTCTTAAAAGTACAGCATAGAGACTCAAAAAAGCAGTTTTTTTCTTTTCTTAAGCTTTCTGGTTGTTTGGATTTTGGATAAACAGGAATTCACTATACTATCAACAATAAAAGAAACAAAATAAGGGGCTAAGAAAAACAGTAATGAGTCTATGGTAGACAGATGTTGAGAACTTAACCTCTAGTTTAATGAGAATTCTGACCTACTCTTTAGGAATTAAAACAGCAACAAGAAATTACAGAGTGAAAAATCATCTAGATTATTTGAGTCTCTTAGAAAAAGAAGCTTTCATTAATTTTCACTAAATTCTCATTTGGTTTCTGTGTCTGTTGATTCTAGAGGGTTGTTGTGTTTTTTCTGAGAGCTCACATTTTATTTAGTATTCCTGTTAAATAATGAAATC
The DNA here is from genome assembly GCF_016433145.1 of Gracilinanus agilis. Taxonomy (NCBI): domain Eukaryota; kingdom Metazoa; phylum Chordata; class Mammalia; order Didelphimorphia; family Didelphidae; genus Gracilinanus; species Gracilinanus agilis. Next base: position 432,150,025 of record NC_058133.1, on the reverse strand, counting down.
ATTTTGAATTTCGGATTGTTCAGAATTGTTTAGAAAGTAGAGGGAGGGGCAGAAATCTTCTCTAATGGGAAAAAATTTAGTTGTGTTAGGTGGGAGATCAGCTGCTTGTAACTTGGTGACTTAGAGACAGGGAAAACCTAGGTTCAAATCTCAGCTGTAGCTTAATCAATAGCTATGTGGACTTGGGCAAGTCATTTCTGGACCTTCAGTTTTCTTCATCTGTAAAATGGAAATAATATTCATGATACTCACCTCAGAGGATTGTCAAGGAAAATTCTTTCTTAGGCATACTATTCTCTATAAAGGAGAACTGCTTTCTTTTTTTATTTTTTATTTTTGGAAAATATGCCTTTCCTGATTTCTGTAGAAACCATCAAACCTTTGTCTCATATCATCAACTTAGAGAGATACTCATTGTCGCACACCTCACCTATAAAGTTATCCAACTTCTAAAGTCTAAACTAAATTTTTACATAATGGTTTAAGTTGAGTATCATAGATGCCATATGGGACTACATCTTTTCATGTTCTTATCTTTCACACATTGTCATTAAACAAATGTCCCCCACAATATTGGCATCTACCACACTTAATTGATGAGCTTTAAGAGAATTTGTGAAAATATTCTAAGTCTAGCCTTGTGTGTTGACTCATCATTGATATATTATATATATACACACATATATATATGAGAAAAAAAGAAACTACTAATTTGCTAGAATCCTATTCCAAACACAAACTAGTTGCTATTTGTATAAATATATATTTAAGTATGTATATAAGATATATAGTTTGCATGTATAGATTATACATGCATCTATATATGCTATATTTATAGGCTATATATTAAATATATATTATGTGCAGATATCCAAATATACATATATTATTGTAAGTATAAATTATACTTATAAATATATATATAGTACAAATTTATATATATGCAAGGAACAAGACGTGTTTAAAATATGATTATATTCTTTATTGCAGAATATCATACATGCATGTTGCACATGTATATCTTTATCCTGGATTGCATGATATATAATATGTACATGTAAATATATGTGCATATACATGCATGCATGTGCTTGTGTGTTTACTAGACAAAGAAAGAGCAAACAAGGCAATGTAAGTTTGGGGTCTCTCATTCCTTTTGTTCCCTTTATGTTCTGGTAAACCAGTTAAGATGAAGCCAAGATTTATACTCTAGCAAACACTGGAGTCCAAGAGAATCAAAATAAATGGAATTCAGGTGGCTAGAATGTAAGCTGTCCAGATAGCCTCGTGCTGGAAATACCATTCTGTTTTTGTAAGGATATGCCAAATGATACTCTTTTATTCTCCGTTCTATTACTTTTGAGTGCTTATGCCTGACTAGTTTTCTCCAGCACTTTCTGGGGAACAGATGCTTCATAAATGTTAACAGTTTTACTGTTAACATTATTGGAAACACAACCACAAGCTGTGCCTATTAAAAGGTCTTAATGGACTTTATGTAGGTCAGTTCTTCATTACATGCATCCCCAGGAAGTGACTTCATACAGGCTCTCGTGCACATATCTGAACCAGCACCAGAGTGGTAAAGCAGAGAGAAAGCATTAGATTTGAGGTTAGAAGACTTGATTTTGAACTTAAATAGCTTCAGGACTTTGAACCGAACATTCGGCTTCTCGGTTCCAGGTTCCTCAGTTGTAAAATGAGAGTTTGGGCTCGATGGTCCGTAAGGGTCCTTCCACGTTTAAATCCCATGATATGCCAAAATCATTACGGAGGAGCCAGGGATCTTTTAACAGGTGATTGTCCTGTGTTGGAATGCCATTAAGGGCCAAAAGGTAAAAAGTTTTCTTCTCTGTTATCTCAAGTAGGCATCCTTACTCTATTTCTAGACAAGTTAACAAAAAGAGTGTTACAACAGTGGTTTTCTGATTTACTTTTTTTTTATAGTTTTTAATCATATCTCTGAAGGTAATTGTGTAAGTCACATGGATATATGATTATATGTCAAAAGCCCTATTCTCAATGCCATCGCCTTTTGGAATATGTATAAGGTTTTCTTTTCAGACCTGTCATATAAAATTTTAACCTCTTAAAGAGCTTCTCCAGGACGACTCAGCATTAGTCTGATTATTCTAATTAATAGCCCAAAACACTAAAATAGAATCAAAGTTTTTGAACAGCAAATTAGAGTCTTTCTTCTTAAATTGTCATCACCTAACATCACCTATAAAATAATTAGCAAGTAATAATTGGACACCTACCCCGTGTGTTGTGGTAGTATGGGGAGATACAAAAGAAGTATGTAATTTTTAGCCTCATGGAGGTTGCATTCTAATTAGGAAGAAAAATCAAACAATTGTGAAATAAAGGACCACATGTAACTAGATCTTCAAGGATAAAAATTAATGGAATGAGACGGCTAGTCTGGGGGACAGAAATAGAAATAGTGAGAACAAGATGGTCATTTCTGGAATTGGGTGGTTCTTTGTCCTCAATGTCTCCTGCCACGACGATTAAGAATAAATCATCCTAGAGATGGGAGGTCCTGGGTTCAAATCTGGCCTCAGATACTTCCCAGCTGTGTGACCATGGGCAAGTCACTTGACCCCCATTGCCCACCCTTACCACTCTTCCACCTAGGAGCCAATACACAAAAGTTAAGAGTTTAAAGAAATCCAAAAAAAAAAATTGTAATCTAAGTTGTAGGGACTGATCAAGGTGGGTATGTGAGGTTTGTGGTCCTGGGAGCTGATTCTTGAAAGTAGTTTGATGAAGGACCAGGAGAACATTCTAAACAAGGAGAATGGGTTAACATGTTGGATGAGAGAGTCAGGACCCCAAATTTCAATAGAATGGAATGGGACTGAATCTAATAAAAGGAACTATAGCAGTACAGTTATTAATAAAGAGATGGCCTTGGATGCAGGAAGACTTGGGATTAAGTACTGTGCCTGGCATATATGTGATATATGCCAAAGCTATTTAACTATGGTCAAGACACATTTAACCTCTCACTTCTCCAGGAACTTATCCATTTGTATTGCTAGAAGAAATGTTCATACGAGGAAATCCCTATCCCACTGAAATAAAAGATCAGAGATAAAGTAAGTACAACAGAAATAAGTGTTAATCCTACATAGGACTTTAGAAAGTGATTGATGTAAAAACAAAATGAAGGTTTTCATGAATTGTAAACTCAGTAAGAGTGAATAAAAAATTTTGGCAGCTTCCTCTCATCATCAGCTCCTTCTACAGGATCCCCCCCAGAAACCAGTGCAATCTTAGCCTGATCTGAGAGAAACAGGTCAAAACAAAATAAGAGTAATGGTGTGCTCAACACTCATCAGACAACTCTTTTGTTTCTTTATTTAAAAGGAATAGTGATAAAGTGGAGCATGACTAGAGATTAGAATTCAAACCCATCACAGAGAGAGAGAGAGAGAGAGAGAGAGAGAGAGAGAGAGAGAGAGAGAGAGAATATCAGTTGATGAACCAAGAATCTTTAGTTTGAAGAAGAAAAGTTTTTTTAGGGAGGCATAGGCTTAGATATTTAGAACTCAAATAAATCATTGTGTTCATCTAACCCAACCCTCTAATTTTACCCATGAAAAAACTAAAACCTGTAGATTGGTTTGCCCAAGATTCCATAGGTAGCAAGCAGCAAAAAGTAAAATGTGAAGCCAGGCTAGGATTTCTGATACCTTATCCAGTCCTTTTTAGAGGACAGCTGTCTTTGAGTACTTGAAGTCTTATTGTTCAGAGAAAGATTTGATTTGGTGAGTGACATATCAGAACTGTGCTTTAGTTCTTTAGTTCTAGTCAAAGTTCAAAACACACTTTTGACAATTGTGGGAAGAATACATTAGAGGGGAAAGAGATAAATCACAACTGTGGTCCTCTACAGGTGAACCTTGTGTTTTGTAAGTCTAGTATTATCATTTATAAAACATATATTATGGGTTATTTTATTTTCAAAAAGATTTGATATTTACAAATTTCCCCAATTTTTCTTTAAATGACAAATATCCTAGGGCCCTTAAATATAATTTTATACACCACAATTTGATTTTCGTTTGACTTTTCAAAAACACCTATCAGATAGAGTGGGATACCATTGGAGAGTTAAGTTTTGTGCTTTTTCTAGTCATATTTAGTTAGTGAGCTAGATTTGAATCTTCCATATAGCATTTTTTTGTAATACTGCTCTGTGTCTGAGACCAATGTAATTGACACTGTATTTAACAGCCAGGCTTTGAATATATGGAAGAGTTCCATAAAAGTCGAGAGGAAGATAGGAATTCAGTGAAATGGAAATGGTGTTGGAGAAAACTCATTTAGTCATGCTGTCATATTCTGGAAAGCACATTAATGTTCCCTAATGCAAGATAATTGTGTTTATATTAAATATGAAGTGCCAACAATGTGCTCAGTGCTGAATAGGACATAAATTATATTAAATCCCATTGGGCATTGTGGGCCAGTGTTTTGGAGACTGATACTATTTTCTTAAAGGAACTTTTAATAAGTCTTTACAGTTGGAATTGGAAAGTTTTCATAGTGTTTGGCTCTGGCTCCATTGCTAAAACTAACTGGATTCATATTGAATAAATCCCTTATCTTCCATAATCTCATCATTTCAGTCAATATAGCCTCTTTTCAAGAATTGTTAAGCTTGTCATCTTTATTCCCTTTCCTATGATCTATCTTGTTCTCTATAGGTAGAGGACAATTCTTAGTCATGCCACTCCCTCTAGCCTAGCTTCCTGTATCTCCATCCCCCTCATAGTCCAAATTAAAATCTATATTTTGTGATTACAACCCCATTGGGTGAAAAGAGGCATTGGTCTGGATTTTTAATCTAATCTAATCAGCTTAATTCATTTTTTACCCTGTGTAATTGATTATAATCTGAATATCATATGGACTTAAGAGTAACTAAAATGTCTATTTTAATACTATATATATATATGCACATATATATATATATACATACACCTTGAGGCAGCTAGATGAAACAGTGGATAGAGTACTGAGTCTGGAGTCAAGAAGAACTGCATTCAAATCTGGCCTTAGACATTAGCTGTGTGAACCTGGGGCGAGTCATTTAACCCTTTATGCCTCAGGTTTCTTATCTACAAAATGAGTTGAAAAAGGAAATGGCAAACTACTCCAGTATCTCTGCCAAGAAAACTCCAAATGGGGTCAAAAAGAGTCAGACATGGCTGAAACAACTAAATAACAACTATATACAATGTGAGAAAAGGGTAATATAGCCTGGTATTTTCATTGTCTCCACCTAGAACCTGTTATAATGCCTTGCTATTTTGGCTGAGGGGTGCTCCAAATTTATTAACTGAGTCAACCTATTAGTCATTTTGCAAGTGGGCTAATCCCTTTTTTTATACTTCTCTGATATTTTTCACATGTTGGAATGCAATCAAAAGATGTTTTATTTTTCAGGGAAGAAAACTCAACAAAGTTGAATGCCAAAAGTAGTTTAATAATGGCACTCAATGTCCTCTAGCTCAAGACAAAATTGCCTCAATATGTTTCGTATAATAAAAATGACTGAGTTTAAAGTTTAATTTATGATCATTTTGTTAGAAGTTGTAGACCATATGAGCATTCTGCTTGCTTCTCACTCTTCAAATTGAGAATAAATGAATTTTTTTAATATTTCAATGATTTCATGATGTTTTTCAACATCATTTTACTACCTTTAACTCAACACATCCAAGAAAGAACCCATCATCTCTCCCAAATCATCTATCCTACATAAAAATATTAATAGCAAGTCCACTTTTTCCACTTTCCTAGGGTTATCTCAGGATTATTGTTTAATCATTCCTCTCTTTAATCTTCTGTAACTAGACTCAATAATTTTTGTTATTATTTATTTATACTATTGTTAATAATTGTGTTTATCCCTTTCTTTCCATTTTCCCTCTGCCAGCTCATTCCATGTTTTAGAATCTTACTAGGTTTCAAAATTCCATACCTGGATCATTGCAAAGGCTTCCTAGCTGGCTTCTCTAACACTTTTATCTACTCTCACTGATCCATCCTTCTGTCAGCTATTATGTTTTTTCATTATGTCAATTTTTCTGCCCTACTAGCTTATGTAGACCTTAATATGGATAATATAGGCCTCAAATATCCCTGTTTTCTTCTATACTAAATCCAAACATCTTCTTTTTCCAGGGGAACCTGCACCATCCAAACATATTGCCTCTACCATCCTAGCGTGTATTTTTTTTTCATGAAAATGCCAAGCTCATGCCTGCTCTCATGCCCTAATTAGTATTGCTCATGTTGTTATTGCTGCTAATAATAATAGCTGGCATTGATATAGCATCATGGAATTTCCAAAATCTTTTATATACATTTTCCTATTTAACCCCTTACTACAGCCCAGCAAGGTAGATACTTTCCAAAGCCGCCTATTAGCCTGTCATTTTTATTCATTTCTCTATGATCTGCCTTTCCCCTTAATCATGCTATCCCCTCTAGGATAGGACCGTTTTTAGTCGTGCTATTCTCTTCTTGTATCTCTCTCTCCTTCATGATCTAAATTAAAGTTCATATTTTGTGATTATACCCACATTTATTGAAAAGAATCATTGGTCAGGCTTTTTAAAAAACATAATTAGCTTAATTCACATATTCAGAATCTGAATATTGTCTCGATCTCTCCAGAAAAATTAAAAGTACCCAAATTCAATACAAATGCTTGGGCTAATATTTTGTATACAAGACAAAGATCTTCACCAAAACCCAAGACAACTCTCTTTTTCTCACCAATGGACCTTCATCTTCTCAGAAACTATCAGAGTAGAAGGCCTTTATGGAATGTGAATTAAGTTGGACTCTCCAGAGAGTCAACCTTTCTGCCTGTCCTATACAGGTCACCTCCAGACTTGCCATACTATCTTCCTGGAGGGTTACTCCACCTTCAGAGTAAAAAGCACTCTCAGTTGCTAGAGAGTCAAGCAGCCTTTCCTTATGACCAGTCCTACCCTTCTAGGGTCCTGTTAGAGAAGCATAACCATACAGGGGGAAGCATACTAAATTTGGAGTTAGATGACCTGTATTCAAATCCTTTACCTGCTACTTACTCTCTATGTGACTTTGACTTTCTTTTCTCTCTTTTCTTCTATAAAGTGAGACATTGTTGGACAAGATATTCTCTTCTAGTCCTGTGATCCTATACAGTCATAGATATATAGTACTGCCCTGATTGAGGATCCTTGCAAAGGGGAAAATCACTAAGAACTTCTAGTATTGATCCCTTTCCCCACTTGATGGTCACAGTTCACTTCATTCAGTAAGATGAATAAAAAGCAAGATTCTACATTTATTCCTCCACATCAGTGATTCCCAAAGTGGGCGCCACTGCCCCCTGGTGGGTGCTGCAGCAATCCAGGAGAGCGGTGATGGCCACAGGTGCAGTGAATAACTGTAAGGGGGCGATAATAGTATGTGACAGGGGGCACTAAGTAATATTTTTTTCTGGAAAGGGGGCGGTAGGCCAAAAAAGTTTGGGAACCCCTGCTCTACATTATGGCTCGTGCTGCTCCTCAGCTCTGGCTCCCTCTTGTCCAAGAATTCTTCTGCTTTCCCACCCCTCCTTCTAGCTTTTATTTTTTCACCTCCCTGATTTACCCAGAAACTATACCTCTCCATCAATGCATCTGGCCACTGACATATCTGAGACCACATGGCTTACTAACTTATAGGGCATACAATTTCTCTCCTGCTGGGACTATTTAGTTCGACACGGGGCCTTACAGATATGTAAGGTTCCCCTTTGAGAAACTGAGTCCAGGTCTGTTGCCTTTCTCCTATTTCTATCTCTCAGCTGAGTGTCCTTTCCCTTTTTTAAAAGTGAGTCAAAGATCATGTCTAGATGTGTAACTAGACATGACTCAATGAATCATCTTCAAATGTAGTGTGAATAAAGATGTTTCTACCTTGTATTGGGAGAAATCTTTAAAACCAAAATAGAGGCATCATAAGTGAGCAATAAGGACTTTGTGTGAAGAAATATGTCTGAACAAAGACCTCATTGTTCTTTCTCCATCCCTGGATACATACCTCCTACACGGGTGAGGGCACACACAAAAAATTTTGCTGATAGTGATACAGTTAGGATTCACACAAGGGTCTTCTCATTCCAAGCTTAGTGTTCTTCCTTCTCCATCTCTTGCCTGAAACATTTTCTCATTTTCTGAAATCTTATTCATCATATAAAAACAGCTCAAATTCCTCTGATTGCTCAAGGAAGTCTTTTTTGGTTTACTCTGGCCCTCACCTATCTTTTGATGGTCTGATTGTATTAGTCTATATCACTTAAACTCTAACCAGACAATTCAGAACTTAATGATATATAGTTAGGGGCAACTAGGTGTCTCAGTGGATAGAACCAGAGATAGAAGGTCCTAGGTTCAAATCTTGTTTCAGATACTCCCTGAGTGTGTGACCCTGGGCAAGTCACTTAACCCCTATTGCCTACCCCTTACTGCTCTTCTTCCTTGGAACCAACACATAGTATTGATTCTAAGGTGGAAAGTAAGAGTTTTTTTAAAAGATATATTGTCTAATATGTTATGGTTCTACTTGTGATAGTTTAGTCTATCTCCTTAGGACATTCAAAGACTTTGAAAAGCTGATACTACCCTAGATCCCAGCCTCAACACATTCCTTTCTCATAGTCTACACACCAAACCAATTTAAAAAGTTTTGGGGTTTTTTGTGTGTGTGTTTTTTTTTGCCAACCCTCCTTATACACCTTCTACTTCCAGACCTTCATTCCTTTGCTCACATTCTTCCTTGTGTCTGTTTTCCTTCCAACCTCCTTACACTTAAATTCTTACATCTCTTTAAAGCTCAATTCATAGTATTATAAATTAAGATCAGGAAGGATCCGTAAAGATCATCAAGTCCAACTTCCAATTAAATTCATTTCAGTTTTTAAAAGCATTTGTTAAATAACTACTAAGTACCAAGCATTACGCTAAGTGTTGGCGATACATAGATACTGCCCTTAAGGAGCTTACAATCTAATGGGGAGACAGCATGCGAATAAATGTATCCAAAGCAAACTATATAAAGGATAAATAGCAAATTATTAACAGAGGGGAGGCAGTGGAATTTAGAAGCATGAGAGAAGGCCTCTGTACAAAGTGGGATGTTAGTTGGATCTTACAGCAAGACAGAGAAGTCAGTAGCTGGAGGGGAGAGAGAGTGTTCCAGGCATAGAGGACAGCCAGAAAGAATGCTGGCAGTGGAGAGATGGAATATCTTTTTCATGGAACAGCCAGGAAGCCAGTGTCATTAAATTGAAAAATATTAGGGAGTAAGGTGTAAGAAGATTGGAAAGGTAGGAGGGAGCTAGTTTATTAAGAGATCTGAATGCCAAACAGTGCATTTTATATTTAATCCTGGAAGCAATAAGGATGCCCCTGGAGATTATTGACTACGGGAGGGTGATCTGGTCAGACCTATGTTTTAGGACAGTCACTTTAGTGGTTGAATGATAGATGGATTAGAGTAGGGGAAGACTTGAGGCAGGCAGACCCATTACAGATTATTGCAATAGTCCAGGGGTGAGGGGGATCAGAGCTTTCACCAGAATGCTAGAGAAGGGGGATATTGAGGAGATGCTACAAAGTTAAATTGAGAGCCTTTGGCAACAGCTTGGATATAGAGGTGAGAGACAGTGAAATATCCAAGAAGAATCCTAGGTTGTGAGCCTGAAGGACTGGGAAGATGGTATTGCCCTCTCTGATAATAGGGAAGATAGGACAAAGCTTTGGGGGGAAAGATACTGAGTTCTGTTTTAGACATGTTGAGTTGAAAGTGTCTCCTGGACATCCAATCCAAAATGTCTGAAAGATAATGTGAGATGTGAGATCGATAGTCTCCAGAGTTTGGAGCAGGAGAGGCGGATTTAAGAATCATCAGCGTAAAGATAGTTAATAAATCCATGGGGACTGATGAGTTTGCCAAGTGAAATAATAGAGCCAGGACAAAACAATGGGGGATACTTGTGGTTTAGAGGGTAGGATCTGGAGGAGAGTACAGAAAATGAGACAGAGAAGGAGAAATCACCAGAGAGGGCTGGCCCAAAAATCTAGAGAGAAGAGAGTATCAAGGAAAGAGCAGTCAAAAGTGTCCGAGGCTGTAGAGAAATCAAAGAGAATGAGGGAACTGAGGCTGATCTTTTATGCATTTAATGCATTATTTTGTAAATCAGTTTTTGTTAGAATCATGTATCTCCTAATATACTGTAAATTCCCTGAAGGCAGCACCTGTATCTAAATTCCTCCTCAGTGTCTAGTGCAGGTCTCCATCTGCATTGGGTATTTAACAAATGTTTGTTGAATTAAATGCCTATTCTTTGGGAACAGGTATCATATTTTAGTAAGTACTTAAGAAATACCCAAGTGTTTCTTGATGGATTCAGACAGTGCCAAGCATTAAGTAGTTTTATGACAGTCAGAATGGGACTTAGAAACCTTGAACAGGCAACTTCTCCCAGTGAAACGTCAGAGTGTTAGAAAGATAGAGTTGCTATAGATTCAAACTTGCAATCGGTAATTGCAAAGCCTTGTCCTTTCCCTGAACATCCACTGCTCCAACCAGCCCCCCACTCCCAGCTAATTAAATGAACGGTCAGTCAGAAATGGTGCTGAATAGCCCATTTGGGAAGCCCCTGATTGGCAGCTGTGCAGAAGACCCATTTCTGAAGAGAATGAATCTGAAGCACCCAAATGGTAAGGACATAATCTATGAGGGGTTTGTATAAAGGAAGGAGACCGTAGTTGGTGATAAAAATCTAAGACAATTATTAGGAGTGTAGACCTAGTAATGTTTGTGACTGTTGCAAAGAATTGGATAAAAGATCTGTCGTAGAAGATAACTGGACAGTCTACAGAGTTGGAGAGGCTAGATTTGGTAAACAAATAAGGCAGGATTTGGCTAAAGCTGTTGAACAATACATTGTGGTAGGTTAGAAAGAGGATTTGCTCTGGGGTCAGAAGACCTGAGTTTGAATCTCAGGTCTTCTGACCCCGGACACTGACTTTAGGCAAATCAATTTACTTCCCTGGACCTCAGTTTCCTATTCTCTAAAATGGGAAGATTGCACATACCAAGTAATCGATAGCCACCCTTCTAGCTTTGAATGCTATGAAGGAAGAAGATAAATGTTGAAGCACTGAAGGAACTTAAATTTCTACACTACTATTCTAATAGAAATGTGACAATTGCTTTTCTCTTCCCACCTCCATTCTTCCAAAGAAAACAAGCTGTTGCTTCCTTTTCTGACGCAGTTGGAAAGAATGTTTTATAAACAGAGAAATTCAGAACCAAAATGTTTAGAGATTTTACCCACATGAACCACCCGTGCTTTAGTTTAGTGATGAGCAAACCTCAAAAACGCAGTTCCAGGTTGTTTAAATAAATGTCTTGAAGTTCAAAGGGTCAGTTTATTATAATTTATTTAGTATAAACCTAGCTTTAAAATTGGTTTGGAATTCAGTTTCCTTGGACTTTGTAGTATTTTCCTCGTTTGCTTATGAAAGTGAACGCTGAGAAAAATCCAATCCTACTTCATTAAATTTATTCATCCATCTTGAAATGTGATTATTTTCTCTAGAAGAAAATTAAAATGCATTAAGAAAAGAAAGGAACTCTGTTTTTGTCCTTGACAATTAACACATAGTGGGGGCTCTTTAAATATCTAGTTAGAGGGTTGGGACAGAACATTACCCCTCACATCAGGAAGGTAAAATATCAGAGAAAACCAGAGTGATTCTACAAATAAGGTTTGTCCACTCCAGCTTGACTCTACAGCCATCTTTTTTGCTTTCATCCTTTCTCTGAAGTATTTTGTTTATTTTCTACTGAAAGGTGAACAGCGTGGTGCAAATAATAGCAACAATTATAGTTGTTAGAAGCCCATGAAACAGCAAACTCTGCCTGACTACTATTGGAGATGTCTTTGGGAGTTCTGAACTCATTTAGATGAGAACAGAGTGGAACATTTTTAATAGAAAAAGACGAATCATTTACACAAAAGCCCTGTCACTTACATGGTTGCAATGTTCTATTTGGCAGGACAAGTATTCATAATAAACCAGGAGAAGCTGGGTCACACACATACACACACGCACACACACACAGATGCCTACTCTAGGCTGGCAAATTGGAGAAAGGAGAATGTTTAAATCTATAGAACATTTTAAACTAACCTGTTGCCTGTGGAAATCTGTTTCTCATCTGATCCTATGATGTCATGAACACTTGGATTTCTCATTTCTTTTTCATTTCCACATTTGGAAGAGCCATTCAGACATCTATTTTGTTTTATTTTGTTTAAGCCCTAAAGAAAAGTTTAGTGAATTGAAATTACATATTTTCCTGTTTTGATCTAATCAAACATGGAACATTATTTTCATTTTTCTTTGAGGCATCTATCTGTCACTGCAAGCATCCTATTTATGCCTCTTACAAAAGAGAGAGATTTATGCTTCCTCTTTTCCTTTCAGGCACTTCCCTCTGTGTTCTCTCTCCATTTGATTCCTTCCACTGTGAACTTATTTTCTCTATGCCATCTCTTTCAACTTTTCTATTTTACTGGCTAATTCTCTTCTGCCTTCAGATGTACCCGTTTCCCAATCTTGGAGGAAAAGTGTTGATTTAGCACAAATAATTCCATGAGCTACCATTGCCTTTTCTTTCTTTTTCATTTGTCAAGTGATCTGCCATTTACTTCCACATATTAACTTACTAGCCCCAAGAAATCTAATATCTTTGCTCCTTTTTACTGAAATTGTACTCTTAGAGCTCACCCATGATTTCCTTATCACTAAATTCAATATCCTTCCCTTATTCCCAATTGTTCTTAGTCTTCTTACAGCATTAATAATGAATTGGAAATTCCATGACCATTGTCCTATTTTTTATGCTTTTCTGACTCTATCCAGTTTTGAGACTGTAGGTTCATAAGCATGGCACTAGCATTAAGGGATCTGGAAAAAGCTTCTAACATAAAGTGAGATTTTAAATGAGATTTGAAGGAAGTCAGGAAAACTAGGAGACAGAGACAAAGAGGGAAAGCATTCCAGGAATAGAGGACAGCTTGTGAAAGTGCTCAGTGAGGAGATGGAGTGTTTTGTGCGCAAACAGGAAGGAGATAAGTATTGCTGAATTGAAAAGTGTGTTAGGAGATTTTAAGTGTAAGAAGACCTGAAAAGTGAAGGAAAGGTAGGATATGAAGGTCTTTGAATATCAACTAAAGGATGTCATATTTGATCCTGCTGATGATAGGATGCCACTTGAGGATTTTGAATAGGGAGTTAGGGAGGTGACATGATTAGATCTACTTTTTTAGGAAGATTAATTTGACAGCTGAGTGGTTGATGGGCTGGAGTGGGAATAGACTTTAGGCAGAGAGAATGACTATCAGCCTTTAACTTTAGAGTATATTTGAGGTCATGAGAATCTATACCAGAATAGTGGTAGTATCAAAGGAAAGGACATCTACCAGAGAAATGACAAAGCTAAAAGACACAGGACTTATAAATAGATTGGCTATGGTGGAAGTGGGAAGAGTAAGAGATAGTAAGTAGAGTACTTAGATTGCGAACCTGGTTGTTTGGAAGGAAGATAATGACTTCATTTGGGGACATTTTGAATTTAAAATGTTTATGCAACATCCAAGTCAAGATCTTTACTAGGCAGTTAGTGATGTGAGTTTTGGAAAATAGGAAAAATGTTATGGGTAGAAAAGTAGATCTAGAATCATCAGGATAGACATAATGAATATGAGAGCTGATGAGAACACCAAGTTAAATGACATAAAGGAAGAAGAGATTAGAGCCCAGAGAGACACTCACACTTAGCAGATATGACCTCTGGAGCAAAGGAAACTGAGGAGTAGTCAAGCAGGTCAGAGGAGAACTAGGACAGTATAATGCCATGGAATCCTAGAGAGAAGAGAATATCAGGAAAAGGATGATTGACAGTTTTAAAGACTGCAGAGATGCCAAGCACTCTAAGGAATATTCTACTACTCAGCCTTTATAGATCATAGATATCCATCCATTTCTTTTTATGCTACTAGATAACTAACACTTTCACTCCAGAAAGGGAGACCTCTTTATAGAACTCTAATCTCACACAGTTCCTCTAACAACTTTTGTCGTGTTCTTCCCTTCTCTCTCCATTAGATATTTTGTCTTACGATGATGGAGTGATTTTCCTAAAAGAATGGTATATTTAAAAGTCCTATATGTTTGCATATTTGACTTGTTTTTCTAAGGTAGACCACCTCTTCTTAGAAAGATGAGGCTATGTATGTGTGATTAGGTCAGCAGGTTTGTGAGTATAAGAATTTCTTTCAGAGATTATTGCTATGTAATAGATACCAACCAATGACAGAATAGATGCAGATATTAACATGACCCATTACCTACCTGAGAACTTTTAAATGAATTAGAAATGAAGACTTTTGAACCAATAATTCAGTTCAGACCCAATGATTGAAGTGTTGGTGGATACTGTCTTCCAGAAAGACATTTGTTCAAGGAATACTTTATAGAATACTGTAAACACTGTAAGAAATGATGAGCAAGTAATTTAAAGTGACACAGAAAGACATGAAATTTTGAAAAGTGAAATGAGTAGAACCAAGAGAATATTAAATACAGCCACAGAATTCGTGTTTGAAGAATAACTCGTGAATGTCCACCTCCAAAGAAAGAACTGATAAATAGAAACATGAAAAACATAGATTATATACCTATATATATTTTAAGTGGTGCCTTCTCTAATATGAGGAGTATGTGAGGGAAAGAGATACCTGAGAATCTTAATGTAGCCAACAAATAAATTAATTTAAAAACATGGAAAAACCAATCTTCCCCCCTCAAAATAAAATGAGTACTTTAGCTAAGTGTAGTTTCTGTTGCCCCAAGTTTTCCAAAAATGTTTTGTTCTGAGGTTCAGAACAATAGAATGTGAGAGCTAGAATAGAAAGAATCTTCAGAAATAATCCCTTTATTATACAGATGAATACAATGAAACCCAGAGAGGTTGGGTAATTTGTGCAAAAAGATATTTAATTGGAGGGCAGGGCAAGGATTGGGTACCCAAGTGCCCCGAATCCCACCTTTGAACGCCAGCTTTATACTGTTTCTTTAAACCTTTGTAGTGTAGTCATTTCATCCTTTTTTGCCTTGAAAGGAACAAGTAGAACTGATTAAAATATTCTGAGAACAAGGTACTATTTCTATCCTAGAAAAGCTAAATACATGAAATTTTGAGATTACTTTTAAGGACTGAAATAGAAGTATTGTTCTCCGAATACTTTCGTCAGCTCTATTCATAATTTTGGTTTAATATTAAAATGCTTAAGAACAACAAAGTTTTTGAAGCCTAGAAAGCTTGTAGTTGTCTCACTTCAGATAATAAATAGAGTTGTGCTTTGTTCTTTTAGAACTGTAATAGACTATTTCTTTTGGCTTCTATATGAACAATATTTTTGAGTTATGTCAGTAAAAGTCAATATGGATTCACCTAGTGCCTATCATTTATTTAGTGTAGTGATAGGTGATAGGATAGTCATCAAAAAAGTCATCAATATAAAGAGTTAGCCCATAACCTTTTTGAGTTTACTGTCATTTTGTAGTAGTTTAGGTGTGTAATAATACGAAATTATGTGATTGTGCCAAAAACTGTGTTAAATCAGTGGTGTCCAACTCAAACAGAACTGGATCCCTGAGTTGCATATTGACTAAGAAAACGATAAATTATCATCATCTATGCTTTTACTTGTAAAGCAATTAAGATATAATGTAGGACACTATATAATTTAGTGCTTACTCTTATAGACCACATTTCTCTGCGCTCAAGAGATACTTAATAAACATTTTCCACCAGTTTTATTGTTCTGTCACTTTCAAAAAAAATCCAGTGGGGTTTTCTTGGCAAAGATATTGGAGTGATTTGCCATTTCCTTTCCTGTCATTTTAAAGATGGGTAAACTGAGGCAAACAGGGTCAAGTGACTTGCCCCCAGGGTCATGTAGCTATTTAGTATCTTTGGTTAGATTTGAACCCAGATTTTTCTGACTCCAGGCCTGGCATTCTATCTTCTACATCATGTAGCTGCCCTAATATTTGTCAATTATTACTTTTTTAAAAAAATAGCACAGACTATAAATAGCTATTAGACTTAAGAAAAAAGGGTATCAAAAAGAAGTGGAAGGGGGGCAGCTGAGTAGCTCAGTGGATTGAGAGTCAGGCCTAGAGACGGAAGGTCCTAGGTTCAAATCCAGCCTCAGACATGTCCCAGCTGGGTGACCCTGGGCAAGTCACTTGACTCCCATTGCCTACCCTTACCACTCTTCCACCTATGAGCCAATACACAGAAGTCTAGGGTTTAAAAAGAAAAAGAAGTGGAAGACTTGGATAAAACCTCATGGAATAAGAGGAACATATTGTCTGATTGTCACTGATAGTACTGTTTTTTTAAGTCCTTACTTTCCATCTGAGAATAGGCACTAAGTATTGGTTTTAAAGTAGAGGAGCAATGGGGTGAGCAATGGGGGTTGTAACTTGCCCAGGAAGTGTCTGAGGTCAGATTTGAACCCAGGATGTCCCATCTCCAGGCCTGGCTCTCTATTCACCAAACCAATTAGCTGTCCCCCATTGATGTACTTATTAGGTAGCCATGGACCCTCTGTCAAAGTTAGTGGGTGGCTTTGAAAGGAAAAGACCATCCATCTTCTTGCTAATCTCTTTTGCTTTTTTTCATGGATCTCCCTGCTCATACCACCCAGATTAGAGGCAACATATTTGAAGAAGATTTTTCCAACCATAAGAGCTCTCCAGCAATGAAGCAGGCACTCTTTTGAAGTCCAGAACCTAGTGGACTTCCTGCCATTGGAGTATTGGAAGAGATGGTTTATTGCATGTTTGTTTACCATCTGTCAGGGGTAATACCTTAGGAAGAATTATCCCACTGGGCTGCGATTGGACATGATGGCCATCAGGGTTCTAATTGTCAAGAAGTCTAGGTAGGGAACAAAATGTTTCTCTCTTGTGCCCATGATAGACTCTCATCATTCCTTTGCCCCATCGTAAGTCCCATTTTATGTCCTCTGCCCATCTTTCCCTTATGATGAAGGGGTGACAACAAGGATGAACAGTGTTACTGGACAACTAAGCCTGAGGTTGTGGTATCATGAATATCATCTACTAAACCCTGATTTGACTCCATTTTTCATCAATATTTTTATTCTCGAATGATATGGATAACAATAACCTATTTTTACAGCACTATTGGCCATGACTCCTAAATGAAAAACTTTTATTCCAGCAAGATGAACCAGCCAACATGACCCTAAATTTATTGTGTATTATTATTCCTTAATAGCTATGCTACAACTTTCCTACCCATCCCTTAAGTCCAGACTGCCTCCCCTGCCCCCCTGCCTCTCACCTCTTGGGTTCTTTCTGCCCATGAAGATTTTAGCAGTGCCTCAAGCTTCCAATGAAATTTGCCTTCTCCATGAAGTCCTCCTGATCTCAAGCAGCCCTCTCTGATCCCCATATCACACTTATTTTCAGGACCATACATTTAGTGTCTAATCACAATGAATAATAGTATCTTTCTCTTGTGTAGGCATGTGGTTTTAAAATTGTTTGTTTTATTTTGCCACAAGCCAGCAATTACTCTGAGGCAAAGATTTTATATTCCCTTCATTATAATCCCCCAAAACCTTAACAGTGAATAGGTATTCAATATAGATTCAATAAATATATCTATAAATGAATCAAGTTATGTGGTTACTGACTAGCCCCAATTTTTCTAGCCAAAAGGAGTTTTTGTGGATCTAATGTATACTTCTATATCCAATCTTCACCTTGAAGGTCCGAAAATCTTTAGAATCATATACCAGGTAGCCCCCAAATCTTTGAGATGTAGTTCATAGTTAAAAAGCAAGCAAGTTACATAATAACTATTAGCAAGACTGATGAGGGACAGAATGGTATGCTAGATAGCAAGTGAGCTTCAGAATCCTACCTCTGATACAAATAGGATGTGTCGACCCTGAGCAAGTGCCTTAACCTTAGAGTATCCCAGGTAACTTACTAAAAAAATAAATTGTAATTCAAGTACAAAAATGCCCTGTAAAGGGAGTCTCCTCTATGGAACTTGTCTATGCCAATGAAATAAGTCTGGTCTAAAGAAAATGACCGTGTAATTTCCCATTATTTTGAGGTAGAATTCCTAAAGCTCTGGGGACTTTATGACTTGAACCCATTCCCCCTAGAAGCTAGTGTCAGATTTTCTTTTTAAAAGTTTAGAATTCAGAGTCCCCATTCTCTTGTTCTTCCATAGGCCTTTTGCTATTAAATAATACTAATACATTAAAAAAAACAATTTTAGATTTATGGTAATATTATTAAAGCACCTATATATTAAATGCAAGATAAAATATTGGGAGTTATTAATGATTTAAACCCTCAATTTTTAAAAGCCTTATTTTAGTGAATAAGGAATATCTTATTGAATGTTGAGGGCTGCTATATTAAAGAATTGAGCTAGATATTTTTTTCAGTTTCAGGACCCAGCCAACTAGTGAAGGTATTTGAGAATGAATTCAAATAAATGGAATTTATTAACCAAGTGATTCTGCACTCTAAGATCTTTCCTCCCCTCTTCATCTGAAAAGTAGACATGAATTGTGGACAGAAATCCTATAATGGGCTAATATTTCTTAATATTAAGTGACTTTTCTTCTATTTGTAAGAAATTTAAGCATAAATTCATTTTTTGATTTTTACTTTATGCTGGAGAAGATCAGCACAATAAGTGAATATTTTAATTGGCTTTCAGAGATTATAAGAGTCAGCATGATATGGCAAGAAGAGAGCCATCCTTGAAGCCAAAAAGACTCAAATTCAAATATTTCCTCTGATATATCCTGGAGTACAAGTTGTACAGAAGGTGCTAACTTGATTAGGAGTTTCTGTACTATACCAGTGACATGTGTCCCTTCATAAGATATAGAATGCGTCATAGTAGTATGGAGTAGGGGAATAAGCATTTACAGAGTACCTACTGTGCACTAGGCTGATTTTTGGATTTGGAACCAGGAAGCTTTGTGTTCAAATCCCATCCCCAATACTTACTATGTGTGAAAATGGAAAGCCACTTACTTCTTTGAGCCTCAGCTCCCTCATCTGTAGAATAGGGTTTCTCTAATACTACACATGGGTTTTGTGAGACGTGAGATACTGTATGTACTTTGCAGATTTTAAGATCCATATAAATGTTATTATTTTGTAGCACTTAACTTTAAGTTAGATTTAAAGGTCTAACTGAAACCCATATATCCTTAAGAAATAGTGTGTTTGTTCTTAAAAAAAAAACTCAAATCTTTTTTTCTCCCACCTTTAGGCAAAAGACTTCCCTATTCCTGTCCCATGTCCCACCCTACAACCATTCTTCTCATAACCACCCACCCCTTTTTCCCAATCGGAGACACCTGCCTAGTGGCATGGTGGAAGTGGCATAGATGAAGAGAGCTATGAAGTCCTGGGCCATTACAAACTTTTCTAACACTTTAAAAAAACTTTTTAAAACTTCTAGCTGAAAAGTTTTATTTACTTTCACCTTTCAAGTGTCATGTCAATGAGAATTAAAAAATTATTTAGTCCTCTGTCACCAACATATATATGCATCACTTATAGACAAATCAGAAACTGTTGCCATGATGATAATGTACACAAATTTTGTCCTGCAGTTGTTGGCTGACCTTTTTATAGTTTGCTTTTTTGGAGGATCTTGTTGCCCAGTCCTCAAGGTAATATAGAATAAAATTCTCCAGGGCATAGAGAGGCATTCCCACCTCCCCAGAGCAAATAGAGAAAAGTGATGGCAATTTAAGTTCTAGGATGCCAATATTGCCTTCTTGGTTGACTTGTTTTTCTGTAACCCTATGTATTATATATACATAGTAACTAAAAATCTGCTTTGTTTTTAAATCCAACAGATAACTTAATGTTCAACACTTGATTTTGGTGGGAGGGAGAGAGTTAGGAAATATCAACCCAAATCTCTCTATCTCTGCCACAGTGCAAGGGATCTTTTGATGGTGGAGCTATACTTGGTGTTTGTCATGGTTCCAGGGACTACCAACCAGGGCAATCTGGGAAAGTCACAGGAGAAGATTTTTATAATGATGATGATGGTTACTCCTATTTCTATGGCTTCTGACTATTTGTAATTTATATATTCCCAAAGTTTCAGAACATTTTAAGTGGTCAATTTCCTTATCTGTAAAAATGAGAGAATTAAACTAGATGCCTTCTGAGGTTCCTTTCCAGTTTAAAATTTATGATCTCATTATCTATAAGTATTATTTGATTTCAAGGTTGAGGTGCGTGTAGCTGCATTGTGGGGAAACCGTGCACTGATTTCCTTTTTTGGTTACCTTAATCTACTTCCTTACTTAAGAGTGCAGTAAACTTCTTTGGGGTGCATCTCTCATTGTTAGTATCCCTAAAGTGAGGGAGGCAGTGATGTTCAACAGGTTTCCTCCTTAGGAAAAAATTTTCTGTTTATTTTAACACTCTACTTGAATTTTTAAGATTTTTTAAGTAATTGGATCCTTAGTCTCAGATATAAATGTAAAATCCAGTACCCAGTCTAGTCTGCTATTTTTATTCACTCTGAAAAGATTTTTCTTCACTCAGCTTGAGCTGTTCTGAATCTTGAGCTCATAGGGTCATATTATTTAGAATTGGAAGGATCCTAGTCCAACTCCCTCATTTTGTAATGAAGAAACTGAGCTCTAAAATGTTTAATCAGCTTGCCCACAGTCATAGAGGTAGTATTAAATTGCAGAGCTATGGAAAGGGGAAAGGAATAAGAACTTCTATTTCACCTACTATTTGCCAGGCAATATTAGTCACTTTTATAAATATTGCCTCATTTGGTCTTCATAACAATGCAGGGAATGTAGGACGTATTGTTATCTGTATTTTACAGATGAGGAAATCTGGGGGAGAGAGGTTAAGTGATTTACTCAAGGTCTCGTAGCTATTAACTATCAGAGACTAGATTTGAACTCAGGCTGGTCTTTGATTCTGTGTTCAGTATGTTAGCTAATTTGCCACCTAGCTGCCTTTGAATACAATGCCTAAAATGTTTTTTTTTAACATTTGTTTTTTTAAAATTTTGAGTTCCAAATTCTCTTCCTCCCTCCAACTCCTCTACTCTTTATTGAGAAGGCAAGCAATCTTACCCATTATACATGTGAAGTCATGAAAAATGCATGAAAAAATGTGTTATATATACATATATACATATATACATATTTCAATTTAAATGCAGTGTTCATTCCACTGCTCTTTTTGATGGTCTTTTTACTATGGTTTCATTTATTACCTTTTGGCTAGCCCAACTGAAATAAAAATAATGAAGAAATAATAGCATTGTAATGATCTATATATGAATAGCTTATTTTATGATATAGACGTTATGACAAGATAATGATACTGATATTTTTAACTGGGCTACTTGATTAACAATTGTTAGTATAGGTAGCAGGGAAGTGAAGAGTCCTGGAACCATAAACCCAAATGTAAACCATCTAGTTTAGGCATATATATTTCAGACCATTAAATAGTGGAAGTCTTTTAAATAAAAATTTATACTGCATCTTGGCATTTTCACTTGCTAACATTATTATTTTGTATAACTATTCTACAGAGGCTGTAAAATATATTTCAAGATGTAATTTTTTCCCCACTGGCTCTTAAATGAGATTTTCACTGTCACCACTGGGTAAATTTATAAAATTACTGTAAATAAAATATTTATTGATTGGATTCTGCTGGGAGCTATGTAACCATTAAATAATAGAGCCCCTAGGACATGTAAGAAAAAAGCAAAACTCTAGAAAATCTCAGAGCTAACTTAGGGTGTCCTATAATGTTTCAATTCTTTGGTCATCTAGAATGGAAATAACCCTAGAGAAGACTACACTTTCAGTGAGGAGGAAATAGTAATGGATTTTTGGATTTTTGCAATCTTGATCACCTCTTTTGGCTAATATAGTTTCAATAACATCATAAACAGAACCAAGTGAATTTAAATTTAGGTTTGGGCTTTTAAAAAATAAGATCATTAGAAAATCTTTCTCAGGAATGTCTCTTTTTTGTGAAGTCTTTGGGGCCAAAAAAAGGCTTGGAAATAAATACAGTTAAAAAACCACAGCAGACCTCTCTCTCTCGCTCTGAGTCAAAGGGGGTGGGGGAATCGTTGACTAAATAAGTATTCTATTAATGTCTATATTTTAAATTTAAATTAGAATTTCATAAAAATGCCTAATAAATAAAATATTGTACATTAAATAAGATTCAAAGAATGTAACGAGGGTCGATTTGGATAATGAAAAAAGACCTGATCTAGGACTCTGAAGAACAGAATTCTATTGCTAGAGCTCCTTCTGAGTAACTGTGTGACCTTGGAGAAATCACTTAATGTCTCTGATGTTCTGTTTCCTTATCTTTAAAATGAAAGGAGTAGGCTAAGTAATCACTATTTCTTACAAGGTGTAATGATAAGCTTTAGGGGAAACCAGATAAAAAGGAAACTATCTGGTGAAACTTCTATCTACTGGGGGTGAGGTTGGGGAGGAGAAAATAGAACATGTACATGTATAAATTTAAGACTAAGTGATCCAAGGCTATATATTCTATATGTCTAAATTTCTATATATCACTGAAATCTGACTGATCTTAAAATTAATAATCATTATTATAGTGGAGAAGCTAGATGATGCAGTGAATAGAATGCTGGACCTGAAGTCAGGAAGGCTAATCTTCCTGAATTCAAATCAAGCCTCAGAAACTTACTAGTGTGACTGAGCAAGTCATGAACTGGAGAAGCAAATGGCAAATCACTCTAGTATTTTTCACAAAAAAACCCCAAATGGGGTCATAAAGGGTAGGACATGACTGATATTACTAAACAACATTATTATAGCAGCAGGAAGTAATGTTGCTTCCAGATCTCAAAATAGCTTTAGTCTCAGAATTTCCATAATGACATAATTCCATGTAGAAAGTTATAGACCTTAAATATAGGCACCATTAACTAACTTCCTCCTCCCAAAGACATCTATTCTGTTGTCAGGTGAGAATTTTACTGCTTTTTTGGAAAAGGCAGTTCTAAGATTTACAGAGCCAGTTATCAAACCAAAATGATCAAAATATAAAGATAAGAGTGCTATAAAGTTAGTGTAAGAAATGGGCAATGTTTTTAAATGATTATAAGAGGATGTATGAGATTAGTACATCAACATTTCGTTTTAACTCTTAAAAACTAAGTATTTTTAGCTCAAGTTTTTAAAAAAATGCATCAACTGGTCTCAGTTCTGTCCCTCAGGAGATCTGAACAAATAGGAGATGGAGCTTCTGACTGCCTCTCTGAGAAGCTGTACTGTCCTCATATGTTCTGGAAGTTCCTGGGATACACTCAGTCTTCAGATATGTTAACTCTAACTTCTGTGAATTTGCTATTTGACTCTAATATTGGCCATTGGTTACTTGAGACCTTGGTTTTTCCATTTATTCTCATCCAAACTAAATTAAATTAAATGTGTTTGACATGGAAGAGTTTAAACTGGCATTCCATCTTCCCTCTGCTTGATTCATTTGCCTATTCCAGGTGCTGTCTATAGCTTTTGGCAACAAGGAGGACAGAGTGATTTGGCGGTCAGAATAACAGAAAGCTAAACGATTCTGAGAAATGTGTGGTCAGATGTTTAGCTCTGTGTTTGTTTCAGCAAGATGCTTGCCACCACAATTCAGGGCAGACTGAGTAACTGGAAAAAAAAAGCAGACTGAATAACTATTGAAAAATCCCATATTTTTTCTCCTTAATATAAAGAAGACTTCTCATTTTCAGAGTATGAGAGGCTATTTCTGAAAATGTATAAATAAAGATATGGGGCCCACTGAGATGTTTTCAGAAATATATATTATTTTGGAAAAGAGGAAGTTGTTATTCTAATGCCATCTCTTATTGCCTAATTGTCTAAGGTGGGGGAAGTCATGAAATCATTGTTTCTCATCTTCTCTTGAAAAAAATTGGTCTAGTCATTATTTCCTAACCATGTTCCTTCCTTTACCATTTCCTATCTTTCTTTGTTCATGTTATTTCATCTGAATGGAATACACACCCAACTCTGCTTATAAAATTCTTATCCTTCAAGGCTCTGATCAAATGTCACCATTCCCATGAAATGTGAAGACCCATTCATACAACTTTTCTTCTGTACCCTCATAGCACATTGCATTTCCCTTACTGCATTATATTATATTTATTAGCATCCATATCTTTTCTCTACCTAACTGTAAGCTTTTTGAAAGCCGATGTCTTATTCTTCCCTGCAGATCAAAACCCTACAGTGCTTTACTGTAGGTGTTAGATTAATATCTGTTAGCTGAATGAACAAAATGAGGATAACAACAGTACCTCTAATACTTCACAGGTTTGGGGTTTTTTTTTTTTAGGATAAAATAAATTATTTATTTATAGGTATAATTTAATTATAGGAACAGTATAGAAAATTCAAAACTGTTATACAGTTGGTCATGAACTACATATTAGCATCTTTCTCTTTGAGGGAGCTAAAATCAAGGTCATTATTATTACATATGATTATATGATCATCAAAGCTCCCATGGCCACCATAGGCTTACTTTAAATTTCAGTGATGAATATACAGCTAATCTAAACTCAAACATGCCATTTAATACCATAGTAAAGCCTAACAAAAAACAAAATGAAACCTGACTACTGCTTATGAAAGAAATTTCACCTTTCAATGATGATGTTCAATCATCAACACCTTTGGATTCCCCAAATTTTGTATTTGAAACCTAGGTCAACTGAAACACAATCCATGAAAAATATCTCTAGTCAAGTCTACTTTTAAGTAGATATTATTTAATCAAAATAATTTTTTAAAAAACCCTTACCTTCCATCTTAGAATCAATACAAAGTATTGATTCTAAGGCAGAAGAATGGTAAGGGCTAGGCAATGGGGGTCAAGTGACTTGCCCAGGGTCACACAGCTTGGAAGTGTCTGAAACCAGATTTGAATCCAGGACCTCCCATCTCTGGGCCTGGCTCTCAATCCACTGAGCCACCCAGCTGCCCCCCAAAACGAATATTTTCTGAGAGCATTTTATATATGCATTTTTTGTTCAGTAATTTTTCAGTTGTGCCCAATTTTTTGTGACCTTGTTTGAGGTTTTCTTGGCAGACTCACTGGAGTGGCTTGCCATACCCTTCTCCATATCTGTCTGTCTGTCAGTCTATCTATCTATGTAGATGTGTGTGTGTTTATTGTGGCACAAATGTGATTTTGTTCTTTAAGGTTCATTCTCCATGCAGATAGTCAATTTGTCTGTAATTTTCAGACTTTAGAGAGCTTGGCATTTTATGGAGCAGTTAAATGATTTGCCTCATGGTCACATACATGTTGTAATGCTTTCAGAGACAATATCTGAATCTAGGCTTTCTTGATTCCAAAGCCAACATTATCTTTTAGGTCTGGCTGTCCCTCACATCAATATGAAACAAACACTGGCACAAGCATAAAATATGTGCACTTACTAAATTAAAGTATAATTTAAGTGTCCTTTTTTAGCACAATTAAAAGCACTTGGGTCATTTCTATGAACTAATCGCATGCAAAGTAACACTTTTAAAAAACAAGCTAGTAAGTCTTACTTCATTAGAAATATATTTTTTTACTGTTCAGTTCCTGATTTTCATGAAAATTTTGCATATGCTTTGAGTTTAAGCTCTTTTTTCCATACTGATTTTTTCTAGAATATTTTTATTCAATACTAAACATTGATGACCACTGAATTAGAATGGTAACAGGAGATATTTTTAATGGACAGATTTATAACAGATCTATATCCGTTATAGCAATAAATAATTGGATAAAATCACAACTCTAAAGCTATAAAGAATTTTGTAAATCATCTTACCTGAATTAGCCATTATATAGATGAGGAAATTAAAGAATAGCAAAGTTAAATGATTTATTAAAGGTTGCCCAGTGAATAAATGATCATTGTAGACATATGTGTATACACATATATGAAGATAGACACATACTTATATGTCTATAAATACACACACACACATAAACATGGCAGATAGTTTTTATTTAACACTCAAGTCTGTGTTCCACATTTATTCGCATAAAATACAAAAATGTTAAGACTAGCTTATTATATTGCTATGTTCTAGTTTTTTCTTCTCACCAAATATTCAATAATCCCCTACAAATTTTTTTTAAAACAATTCTTACATAATCTCCGGAAGAAATAAAAACTCACTAGAACTTAATGGAATTTTCAAGTATAATGAAAATCTGACCCAGTACTGCAAATAATGAAACTTTTTGGAGGAAAACACATTTATTTTATACATATGCATATATAAAACATGTATCATAACAATAATATAATACATATGATTTTAAAAATATATAATACATTATTATAAATATGCTTATACAATAGGAAAAAATTCTCACATTATTTATATCCCAAAATCTGTCTTATTTTTTCCCCTCCATTCCACCTCTCTACTCTCCCAAAGAAAGAAGATAGTATGATATAGGCTGTACATACGTTATCATATAACACATATCTCCCTATTTGTCATGTTGTGAAACAAGACATATATTGCTTACACTACTGGAAAATTCATGGAGGAAATAAAGTGGAAAATGGTACATTTCATTCTGCATTTGGACTTTCTCTGTTTGGATATCTTTTTTCCAATACTTTTTAAAGTCTCCTGTTTCTTTGGTAGTTTTTCATAAAATTAAAATATCTGCTTTTGAGAATAAAATTTATTCCAATATCTTCTTCAGAAATAGCTAAGAAGCCTTTAAAAATCCTTTTCTGTAGTTGTTCCATGTTGTATTTGTCATTAATTATAATCTATTTTTGTGAATTTTTTTTCTATGATAACGATTGAGGTCAGGCCATTGGAAAACAGCTATAAACATTTATTATCATAACAGTATTAAATGATTAATATTTTACCATTCCAGGATGCCTGATGAGTACAAGTACATATGTGTGCCTGTGTATAAAGATACAAATCTGTCCATCTATCTAACTATCTGTCTGTCTGGTCATCTGTCCATCTGTCCATTCATCCATCCATCCATTTATCTGTCTGTCTATCTATCTATCTATCTCTCTATCTCTATCTATCTATCTATCTATCTATCTATCTATCTATCTATCTATCTATCTCTCTGTAAAAGAAACATAGACCTGGGAAGTACAGAACAGGGCTTCTAGTCTAAACCATACTTTAAATGGAATGTGAAAATAAGCATTTAACATTTCTAATCCTGCATTTTCTCAGGTGATTTCTCAGTTCACTTACAGCTTTAACTTTCATTGGGTACCTATCAAACCTATATATCCTCAGTTTGAAAGAAAATATAATTACTTTATTTATGGTTTGATCTCTTCACCAGAAAGCATGCTAGAAATCTAATTAAAGGCCATTGGCCACAGGTAGAACTGGAGCTAAGAGTATATAGATCAGTGGTTCCCAAACTTTTTTGGCCTACTGCCCCCTTTCCAGAAAAAATATTACTTAGCCCCCTGGAAATTAATTTTTTTTAATTTTAATAGCAATTAATAGGAAAGATAAATGTACCTGTGATCATCACTGCTCCTCTGGATTGCTGCAGCACCCACCAGGGGGCGGTGTCGCCCACTTTGGGAATCACTGAT
The DNA here is from genome assembly GCF_016433145.1 of Gracilinanus agilis. Classification (NCBI taxonomy): domain Eukaryota; kingdom Metazoa; phylum Chordata; class Mammalia; order Didelphimorphia; family Didelphidae; genus Gracilinanus; species Gracilinanus agilis. The sequence continues at coordinate 432,122,155 of NC_058133.1, read as the reverse complement.
ATAGATGGTTGATTGTAATCCAATATCAATACTAAAAAAAAAAAAAAAAACACTTAAAGTATATGTGATATCTCATTTTTACTTTATACTGCATATAGCTTGTTGAGATGTAGCTACTTACCTATATTTTGTCTTCTCCAGTAAATTGAAGCCTCATGAGAGTACGGATTGTCTTTTGTCTTTCTTTTTATTTCTAGAACTTAGCCCAATATTGTACATAGTAGATACTTAGGAAATGTTTATTGACTATTGAAAGTTAAGCAGCAATATCATCTCTGTATACACATAATAGTAACTTTTAACAGTTTTAACAGGTTTTTTTTAACCCTTACCTTTTATCTTAGAAACAGTGGCTTTTTACATGGAGATATTTTATAGTCTAAAAATACAATCTCAAATATTAACAGCCATATGAAAGATTGTTCCAAATCATGAGACGAAGAAAGACAAATCGAAACAATCCTGAGGTTTCTTTTCACACCCCACAAACTAGAGGATGAGAAAATATGAAAATTGTCAATGTTTGAAGAGCAGTGGATAAACAGGCTGTTGGTGATCTGTGACTAGGCACAATACATCTGAAAAATGTTACAACTGTGAGAAGGGGCTAAAATATCTATAACTTAGTCAGGTCCAAAGGAAGTCGGAGACAAAAAAAAAAAAAAGAAAGAAAGAAAGAAAAAGTCTATGTATACCCAAATATATTTAACCAACTTTGGGTGGTGGCAAAGAACTAAAAACATTATAAATGCTATCAGTTGAATAATTACTTTTTTTTAAAAGCTGCTTTAAGTGCTTATGTAAAATTCTTCAAGAAACAAACAACCACTCACCAAGACTTTATTTATTTATTTAATTGTTTTGAAGTCTCAGCTTTTGTCTTAGAATCAGTACTTTGTATTGGTTCCAAGGCAGAAGAGCAGTAACTAGGCAATGAGGGTTAAGTGATTTGCCCAGGGTCACACAGCTAGGAAGTATCTGAGGTCAGATTTTAAAAAGGGTCTCCCATCTCTGGGTCTGGCTCTCAATCCACTGAACTGTATAGCTGCTGCCCCCTCTAAACTTATTTCTACCAACACAGAAGCCATCAATCTTCTCAAATGTAATGGAAATTAAATTCCATGATATTGAGTGATGGAGAAAATGAAAAGTATATCAGATCTTTAGATTTGACAGTATAATCAGTACAAGTAATGTTTTCAAATTCCAGGTTTCCAGTTGAACTAGTCAAACCCTAGTCTGGACTTGGTTCACTTCCTACAATTTTATATAGCTCCCTAATGGAAGAATCAAGAGGAAGCCAATGTCATTGTGACACAGGTTATTTATCACATCTGTAAAAGGCTGGCGGTCTAGAATCTTTGTGCTCTCATTTTTTAATTGGGCTATTACTCAAGAGTAATTCCTTAGAGCATTTATAGTGCATATCTGTAAATGATATAAATGTAAAATCTCTAAAGCTTTTGCAAGTGTGTATTATTCACTTCGACAATCCCAAACAAACAATATTTTTCCTTTTTTCCAATAAGTTGAAGGACTGTATATGATACTAGAAAATGTATAGGCCCATAACCTATCTGAATTTAGCTAGATCAATCCTCAGATTGTAGTCACATTGGGTTTATTCCTGGAAAGACATGCCAAAAGTTGTGTTCTGCTCTCATAATCATTGAGATCTATACCCTTGTGAAAAGGAATGCGTAAAGACTTAAATCAGCGACTAGATTCTGCTGGATGATGTGGGGGTATGAAGAGGATATTTGAATGCATCGGACTATGCTTTGCAAAATGCCAGCTTCTAGGGATGGTTGGAAGAGGTAAATTAGTGTTCTTTTCAAAGGTTTTTTTTTAACTGTCCCACCCAAATTAGCCCTGATACATTTGTCCAATGAGAACATGTCTCAATCAATCAAAGATTTTAAGTACAAAAAAATCATGAAGGTCCTTGGATGGCTTGTAGTGATATTATATCAAAAATCTGTTCCGTTTGGATTAAGGAAGGTTAATTTCTCATATGACTTGGATAAAATCAGGGGCCTAAGATATTTTAGCAAGTGAGGAGAAGAGAGCCTTCTAGCTAACCCCACTGAGAAAAGGATCATTTAGGTGATGAGGGAGCAGGGGAAGAGTGCCAGAATGACTAATTGATACCAACCAAAAGTTTTGAGAAGAAACACACTTGTGAGCATTAAAAAAAGCAGCTTCATGCCCTTAGGACTAACTCTTACACCTTGAAAGGGCATAGTAGATATCCTCTGGGAACCAGACTAATCAGTGAAAGTGGGGTCAGAATAATAGCTTTAGAGCATGTGCTACATATTATTTGTGAAAAATATAATTCAATAAACATTTATTAAGAACTACTAGGAACAAGTTAAGTCCTGGGAATAAAAGGCAAAAGCAGGAACAGCTAGGATAGCTTAGTAGAGACGGTTAAGTCCTGGTTTCACATGCAGCCTCAGACACTTCTTAGCTGTGTGACCCTGATCAAGTCACTTAATATTACATTACCTCAGTTTCCTCATCTGTAAAGTGAGCCAGAGAAGTAAATTACAAACCACTTCAGTATCTTTGCCAAGAAAACTCCAAATCGGGTCACAGAGAATCAGAAATGACTGAAAAATGATTGAATGACAACATAAAATATGGAGATGATAACAGTACTTACCTTTCAGAGTTGTCCTGAATCTCAAATGAGATAATATTTGTAGAGACATTTAGCACAGTACGAGGCTCAGAGTGGAGGTTATATAAATACTTATTCCCTTCCCTGCAGCCTCCATTCTAAGGTACTTCCAGACAAGACAGATGGGACTGTTGCTCACACTTCTCTTTGGATATGTGAATAGTGAGAGAAATACCACAGGAATGGAGAAGGATCAATGTAGTTCTGATTTTCTAAAAAATAAAAGAAATAGATGAAGAATATGAAGAGACTGAGAAAGGTCGAGTAATTTGTCCTATTTACTTCTCATCTGATAGTAGCCTGATTTTAGTGACCGTATCATATTTAGCTATTTCTTCTCCATTGCAATTCTTTTTTATTTTTTATTTGGAGAAGAGCAAAAGAGTTGGGCCCTATGACTTCATCTTTCTAGGGAACTCCCTATGAGGAAACTCTTTAAGCCAATATCAATTAATATTAATTTTTAGTAATAATAGCTATCATTTATATAGTACTTTAGAGCAGTTCGGTGGCAAAATGGATACAGAGTTCTGGGTTAGGCATCAAGAAGACCTGAGTTCAAATCTGCCATAGATACTTGCTGGTTGTGTGACCCTAGGCAAGTCACTTAATCTCATTTGCCTCAGTTCATCATCTGTAAAATGAACTAGAGAAGAATATGGTAAACCATTCCAGTGGTTTTGCCAGGAAAACCCCAAAAGGGGTGTCAAAGAATTAGAAAAACATCTAAACAACAACTATAGTACTTTGGTATATGTTGCCTCTTTTTACACTCACTGGGAGATAGGTGCTAGTCTCATCCCTATTTTAAAAAATAAGAAAAATGAGGCACAAAATGGTCAAGTGACTTGCCCAGGGCCACATAACTAGTAGGGAGTAAAACTTAAACTCAACTCTGTCTGATCATCAAATATTCTGCAACTTACCTTGTTTTGAAAGAGATGCCTGGGATGCTGAGACTTTGAGGGCATCATGCAAGGTCACACAGTTGATTTTTGTCAGAGACAGGCCTGGAACTCGGCTTATCCTGACTCATTTTCAGCCCTATTCACTATGCTCAGGCTGCCTCTGACATTGCCCATAGGAAGTTCTTTAATAAATGTTTGTTCAGCAAATGAGTCATTGAATTCTTAATTGTATTCTTTATAGTTGTAGAACCAGGAAAGAACAAACACACCCTTTACAGAAGGAAACATGAATTAGGAAGCCTTATAATCCCAAAGACTTTTCTTCTTTAGAAGCACAGGCATTACCCTGTCAAGGGAAAAGGACTCTGAAGCAGACATACTGACCTTGAAGAAAGGAGACAGAGCCTTAGAAAGTTCTTACAGAAGTGCAATGGGTAACAGACTATAGCTGTGCATATTATCATATTGTCAGTAGGCATATTGAACTTTGCCAATGTCTGGTCTGAAAACCTGGACTCTCTCTGCAGCTTCCCTCACACAAGGCTGGGAGAACTTCCCTTGAAACAACCACAGTCTGGAAGGAAACAGAAAAAGAGTCATCTCCAGCTATGAGATGCTACCATTTAATCCATCTCAATACACATTTAACAAGTTATTATTTTGTGTGCTAAATCCTGGAAGAATTTGTTTTTTTTAAGAAAGAGAGTGGGGTGTCTAGGTAGCTCTACCAAACAACTCTACCCAAAAGAGACAGAGAGACACAGAAGAAGAATGAGGGAGAGGAGGAAGGGAGGGGAGGAAGGAAAGGAGGAGAGAGACAGAGACAGGGAGAGACAGAGATGGGAAGAGAGAGAGAGAGAGATAGACACAGAGACAGAAAGAGAGGAGAAGGATGGAGGGAAAGGGTAGAAAAAGGGGAGGAGGGAGAGAGAGTGATTAAGGGGGAGAGAGAGAGAAAATGGGACAGAGGGAATAAGCATTTATATAAATGTGTCCCAAATCTTTTACAAATTTCCTTTGATCTTCACAACTATCCTGTGAGGTAGATGGGCACAGGTGCTGCATTATCCCTATTTTATAGTTGAGGAAACTGAAGGAGAGGATAAGTGACTTGGTCACATTTGAACTCAGATCTTCCTGACTCTATGGGCAGCTAGATGACACAGTGGTTAGAGAGCAGGACCTGGAGTCAAGAAGACTCATCTTCCTAAGTTCAAATCCAACCTCAGGTACTTATTACCTATGTGACCTGGCAAGATATTTAAGCCTGTTTACCTCAGTTTCCTAATTTGTAAAATGAGGTGGAAAAGGAAATAGCAAACCACTTCAATATCTTTGCTAAGAAAACTCTAAATGGGGTCAATGAAGAGTTGGGACATGACTGAACAACAACTTCCTGATTCTAGGGACGGTGTTCTATATATTATGTTTTATCTATTAACAACTGATAATCACTGGTCTCAATTAAAGATTTACTTATTTATATATAGTAAGTACATACTGAATATTAACAAACATGGTAATTTGCTGAAAGAGAGCTCTTAAGAAAGGATTGGGACATCAAGGACTTTTGTGACAGTAATGTTGGCAAGGAAAGACTCCTTTCTACTTTCTTACAGTCATACTATATTTATAACTTGCCCCTGAACTAATAATAGTACAAACTTTTTTCAAAAGGCAGCTAGGCATCTCAGTGGATAGAGCTCTGGGCCTGGAGTTAGGAATATCTGAGCTCACATATGGCCTCAGACACGTACTAGTAGTGTGACCCTGAGCAAGTCACTTCATCTCTATTTGCCTGTTTCTTCACCCCTAATGTGATGCTAATAATCATACCTACCTCTCAGAGTTCCTGTGAGGATCAAATGAGATAATAATTTTAAAGTGCTTAGCACAATGCATGATACTTAGTAAATACTATATAAATGTTAGCTTTTATTATTATCTATTACTTTAAATTCTAATCAAGTTAACAAAGTATATAAAAAAAGAAATAATCAGTCCATCTTCAGTGATGGGAAACTTCTTGAAATAATATATTCCATTTTTTATAGGCTTATCTTTGATATGAAATATGCCTTTCCTGTAACATCCATCCCTTGATTCTAGTTCTGGTCCCAGGGCCAAGCAGAACAAGTCTAATATCTTTTCCTTCTACAAACCTTAAAATGAATTGAAAACAACTATCGTGTCCTTTCTAAATCTTCTCTTCATTTAACTAATCTTAAGTTATGATATGTCATAATTTTCTTTCTCCTTACCTCCTTTAGAGAGGCTCCAGTTTAGCATTACCCTTCTTCAAAGCATGCTTGAGCATTAAATACAAAACTGCAGATTGGTCCTGATGCACTTATTTGCCTGCGGTCCCTTAACATCTCAGAGACACATCTATTAGTCACCATTTTAATCACTGAACATGTTTTATTAAAAGATGGAATTCTTGTTTCAGATGGGGGTTTGGAACTGATAGCTTCTTAAGTATTGTCATAGCAGGTTATCTAGGCATTTCTCTCTTGCTTCCCTGATTAGCATTTTGTGAACCTAATCAATCTTAAAATAATAATATTGTTCTTTGCGAAAATTCATATTTTTACTAATTTTTTAAAAAATTCATCCCTGCAATTATCCTGAATAGACGAGCTTTTACTGTAATGAAGTGCACATTTTATTGCCATTATGCACATCCTGAAATTGTTTAAAACATTTATATGTGGATTTCATTCACTGTAAGAGAATTGGTAAAAAGATTAAAATGGAGCTTATAATCACTACTCATTTTTGTATGCAATAAAAATCACATTTGGCATTGTATTTGTAAAATCCAGAGTAGTTCTTTTATACACAGATTTAAAGGAAATGTTGTTGTTGTTACAGGGAAAACATTCTGGATCAAAATTATGTTTCTGAAATTTTCATTTGTGTTTTTCTTTGGCCGTCTTCCCAAAGCTACATTCTAGCCCAATTCAGCTGCCCCACTTAAACAGTATTGGCCAGATTCTCACCCAATAGAGTTATCTCAAGGAAAATTCTGATATTTACAGTGACAGTTATAATCTCAATAGCAAACAGTTATATTGAAGAAGAGGCAGTCACAAAATGCTAAGATGATGAATTCCATATGATCTTTAGCATACCCAGAACTGTTTATAAACACGTAGCAGACCAGCAATGCTAAATTTAAAATTAAAGGTGTAACCTTCCATAGAAATGAACCCAAGATAACCTGACTGTTGTAAATTTTACTCTTGGTTGAGACATCATTCCATTCTTTTAAAGAAAGAACATCATTTATACTTAGGGGGTCTGAACCCTGCCATATGAAAAAGAATCAATCTTAACATAAGTATTTAATAAACCTCTACTGTGTTACAGTTAGATAGTATGGAACAGCTAGGTGGTGCAGCGGATAGAGTACTGTGCCTGGAGTCAGGAAGATTCATCTTGATTAGTTCAAAACCAGCCTCAGCTGTGTGACCCCGGGCAAGTCGTTTAACCCTGTTTGCCTCAGTTACTCATCTGTAAAATGAGCTGGAGAAGGAAATGGCAAACAGCCCCAGTATCTTTGCCCAGAAAATTCCTAACACAAAGTTGAACATGACTGAGAAACAACTTAACAACAAATGTTACAGGCACTGTGGTAAGTGCTGGGGTTACAAAGAGACATAAAAGATAATCTCTGCCTTCAAGGAGTTTAATGATCCAGAAGACTGGACCCTGCAAACCTTGTAACTCTTATTAAATTAGAAAGCATCTACCTTCCCTGAGAGCTGCAACGCACCACTCTTTGAATCTATATATAACATGGACTTTACAGTGAATCATTTTCAAAATAAACTAGACCAGAAATAGCATGAGGCTATTCAGACAATTCATTTAGTAAGGGGTGTACTTCCTGTAAACTCAAGTGACTAAATGAAGTTGTATAGTGTCTCGTATTATCAAAGAAATGTTCATTCCCCATCTGGATGGTGCAACCTAAGGACCATATTACAAAAGCCTCTTTGAAATGTTACTTACTTTTGTTCTACTATTAGAGAATATTTACCCAGGCTTTGGATTTTGAGTCATCCTATTAACATTTCCATTTATCAAGGAAAATAAAAGCTTTTTAACCCATATTTGAAGTTAGTCATTAATTACTTGTAGGAGAGATGATCAATTTTATTATTATTCCTTCAACTTGTCAGTATTTCAATGGTTCTTTCTCTTCAGTACGGATAACTTCCTCTATCGTGTAGATTACAATTCATTCATGTCTTCTTAGCTTGTGTGATTCTCATTGTTTGTTTTCAAAATTCCTTAATAGAAGATTTTTACTCAATGCCAGAGGACGGGTCATTCTATTTTTTATAGTTTAGATCATATTTGGATTATTGTATTATATTAATAGAATCACAAGAGCACACATAGTCCTTAGTAATCCTAGATCATAAAAATGTATATTGCTTTCTAATATATAATGCTATTTAGAGGTCATCTTGGAAATTACTTAAAGTACTATTTTTAGAGTTCTGTGATGCTTACATTTGTCCTACCAGGGTTAAGGGAAAGACTACTTGACATAGGTGACCTTTGTCCACTGGGTCACCTTAAGTAAGTGACCCTTGCCTAAGAAACAGTCTGGATTATTTTAGGAAAGAAATAGTGGCTGGATAAGAAAACCTATCATACATATTCTTACCTTCCCAATTTGGAAAAGCTTGACTTGCTAACCCTATAGTTTTTCCAGTATAATACAAAAATTTCAACTGTTCAGTTCATAAAAAAAAAAACTGGGACTGTTCACCAATTGACAAAAATAACTACTTCCCATCTTACAAAGAAAACAAGACATTACTTTAATTGATGCCTTTATATATTTGGGTGAGATACTCTGCCTATATTTAGACACAGCCAAGAATCGGGTTGATATAATGACTTGGTATTTCTAAGACATTTGGTAACTTTAGGAATGCGAATATGAAATCCCACTGTGCTTGTTGTTGGTTAGTTATTTTTTTGAACATTTGATTCAGTGGAACCAGACTACCTTTAAAGGCTCTCTTCCAACAAAGTGTCTCCCATCCATATGCCAAAATTATTCATAAGTCCTCAAAATTCATAAAAACAGAGAAGAATTTATGTGACAAAATCATAAGTAGAACAGGGCATAAATTTGGAAGATGTATGCTCACCTGGGATATTCTCTACTATCTAAGAAGAGATCGAGTTCAGAATCTAAACTGAAAAGAGATTCCCTTTTGAAGATGAGGACTTGCAGATATTCATCTTTGCCGATGACATTGTGATATTACAAAAATTCCTGGAAGATATCCACTACCACTCAAAATAATTTGGCCTAATTACCCACACATAATAATCTCAAAGGAGAAAGAATGCCAATTATACAGATTATGTCATGTATCAAGGTGGATAACCTATAGATTTCAGTCATCAGGGGGTGGGGGGAGGAGAAGAAGAGAGAAAGAGAGAAAATCTTGAAATGGTACCAATAGACATAATTAGGCCCAGAATTTTATAATAGAACTTCAGACAATTTCATGCCTACCCACATTAAGTGAGATTTGTTTCCAGAGTGTTGATCAACAAATGGTGAAATATTTTTATCAGAATAACTCATGAGATAGACTTTTGAGGAGATATAGAGGCATTATGATCTGCATTATTGAGGGAACCATGCAAACCAATGAGTCACTGATCCTTAAAATGTTACTACTGGGAAAAAAATATAATTTGTGTACATCCTCAGTTTTTGAGAACATAGTGTTTATTTATGTGACTCCCTTATTTACTGTTATAAACTTGAAAACATCTAAGGAAATTCATTGTCCTTTTATAAAGTTTAATTGTGAATGGATAAATTGATAGAAAGATAAAGGTATTTATTAAGCACTTCCTATCTTCCAGTTACCATGCTAAATATTGGCAATATAAATATAGTTGTGCTCCTGGATCGAATAATATACCTACTGATTCAGTTACCTATGGTTAACCAGAGGGAAAAAAATGGAACTAATTGCAAAATTGGGAAAATTCCACTAAAAAAAGGGTTTATAAGTTTCAAATTGCCTGTCAAGCAAGTACAGGCTGTAATATGGTTAAGTCCACCAGCACAGTATGTGACTCATCTCCCTTTGGCACCATACTCACACTCTTCCAATCTGTCTCTAGTGTTCTTGCTGATCGCATTTCTTGTAGCATTACCTCTGTGCCTTTGTTAAAGAAAGCCCTTATTTGCTGTAATAATTGCCCCAAAGCACAAGAGTAGTGATGTTGGTAGAGCAGTTGTACCCCTTTAAGTTACTCATGGTCAACATCAGGTGTTTGCCAGTAGATCTTGGAATATATCCCCAAGAAGGATACTATACAAGGAAATAAAATGATGTTTTCTCTCAGTCTAATAGGAGAAGACAAAACATACCAAAACATTCTATCAACCCAAAACATAATAAAATGAGAATTGGGTGGAATCATGGAGGAGGGGGTACCAGACTACAAGGAAAGAAATAGAGCAGTCCAGAGAGTGATTGTCCTGGGAGTGAAGTGAGTATGGTTGTGAACCTTCAGAAGATGGTAACCCCAGCCAGGACTCAGGAAGAAGTAATTGTCTTCCAAGTAGGTGATTGAGCCTCTATTCACTGAACATTTCTTCTTCCTTAAATTAGTTAAGTATCTCTTGAGTGCCTACTATGTGTGTAGAATACTGTTCTATGTATTGTTCATCATTGGCCAGGTCTGAAAATGTTGTTTTCTTCATGGTTGATCAAAGGCAGCTTTGAAATACTCTAGCAACCCGATAATATGCTGAATCTTACCTAAATTTTGCATTTCTTTAAAAAAGCTGGCACTATGCTTAGTATATAATCTGTTCTTAATTAATATTCATTGAATTTGTGTTTCCCAGGTGGTATGCTTATATAAGGACAATCCCTGAAAGGAGCTTTCCCTACGTGAACCAGTCTTTAGAAATAAAAAAAAAACTTCATTACATATTATTCTTGCTTGTAAGAGACCCAGGGGAAGTTTAACCCATGTTTCTTGAAAGAAATGGAGCCTCCTATATAGTGCTGCTAGAAGAGAAACTATACTTAATCCATTGAAACACTGGGTTTATCCTAAATAGATGTTCCAGTTCTGAGTGGGTGGTGAGCTTGTACTGTGTTATGGCCCCTTTCTAACTATATTTTTAACCTAGGCTTGTCTCAGTGGCAAAATATATTACCAAGAAGATTACAAGGGAAAATAAACTGCCCAGCCACTGCTCTTTGTTTTGAGAGAGCTTTCTAAAAGCTGACATTTTCTTAGAGAGCCAGTCGTGTCACAGGATAAAATTCCCCTTTCATTCATCTTCTCTTATTAAACATGCCAGCCCTGTAAAATGAAGACAGACTTAAGGAAATCTTTCTTCCTTCTTCACTTTGAGCTTTTGTTCATTTCTAACTGTATTTTTAAGATTTTCCTTTCTATTCTGTTAATAGCAGGTATGAACCTTCTGGAAATTTGCTCTCTTTACTCTCAGACTTCTGAGGACAACTGCAGTGTTTGTGGGATGTTTAATCAGACTATATACTCAAGCTGAGGAAGAGGGAGAACATTAGGAGAATGGGTAGAAGAAATACTATATGCAAATAAAATGTACTTTTGTGTTGAGATTTTTAAAAAGTATATTAAAGTTATGTCACTTAAAACATTCAAAAACAAGGCAGGAATGAGGTTGTAGGTGATAATGGTTTTTCTAAAAGCCTTTGGCTGCTTCACCCAGTTTTTCCTTTGGCCTCTTGTGTCATTTCTTTTAACAATAACAAATAAATAGAGTCTTGGAAGAAAGGCTAACCTTGGTACCCCAGTTTCCACACAGCTCCTATGAATTTTTAAGCAAAGTTCATAAAATTGGTTTTGATGATGCAGGATCCCAATCAGGAATATAAAATTAATTTTGAAATAATTTCCTTACCCTACTGAAAATCAGAAAGTTGTCCGGAACCATGGGCTAAAAATTAACACCAGACACAAGAATTTTAAAAAATAGATTTATTGAAGTCTAAGGTATTCTGCTGGCTTTTATTAACTACTCTTTGGTGGCTTAAAGCTTTTGTATATTAAAATAACTGTTGGTGCTCAGTACTAGGGAAAGACTTTCTAACCCCAGCACTTCTATAGATAGTAAACAAAAGTAGTAGCACTAAAGATGCTAGTGGATCTGTGGATATGGCTTTATGATAGCATCCTGCAAGTAATGTAGATGAGTTTTAGTCTATGTCCTCCCATGAATTCTCAGCTGAGAAGAAGAGATGTCCATTCAACATGCTGATCCCTCTTCACTAGATTTTTTTATTTCAGGTAGAGAGAAACTGATCATAAAGACTATTCATCAGTTATCCCTTATGTTCACTCTATGACCAACTATCCTTTTCTGCTCATATACCCCTAATAAGACCTTTTATGCTATTTCTCCTATGCAGTTTCTCAATGGCAATATGGTGCAGCCTACTTCCATTCACCATATGGTTTTCTTTTGGAGCCTATTGTAATGGTGATATTCTTTGACCATCTGCAGCCATAAAACATCACTAGAAAAATATATTATTTTAAAAGAGATGGACAGGGCAGCTAGTTAACTCAGTGGATAGAGAGCCAGGACTAGAGACAGAGGTCCTGGATTCAAATGTGGCCTCAGAAATTTTATAGCTATATGATCCTGGACAAGTCACTTAAATCCAATTGCCTAGCCATTAGTGCTCTTCTGCCTTGAAACTGATTAAATGGGCCTGTTTCAAGGAGCAACTTGGTATCATTAAAAAATATTGGAGATTTCCCAGATGTGATACCACCGACTCTCCTCCTATTCAAATATAGGCCAAGGTCATTGTCATTCTACAGAGTCAGTCCAAGATATAAGTATTGACAGAGTAGCTTTATAGGTTGAATTTTTGGTCATGGCTGCCTCTGATCAAAAAAAGGTACATAGTGCACCTTTGCTCTGTATGACTTTCTTTCATTTCTTCCATAGTGATAGAGAGGAGCAGCTAAATGGTCCAATATGTAGAAAACCAGACCTAGAATCAGGAAGACTCGTCTTCCTGAGCAAAAATCTGCTGGATGGGTGACCCTGGGGAAGTCACTTTATCCTAATTACCCCAGTTTCCTCATCTGTAAAATAGGCTGGAGAAGGAAATGGCAAATTGTTCTAGGGTCTTTGCCAAGAAAACTCCAAATGGGGTCACAAAGAGTCAGAAAGGGCTGAACAACTAAACAGTGATGGAGAACAGCAGAGGATGCTAAATTACTCCAGGAGAATATTAGTGATAAAGTGACAAATATTTCTGTCAGAGTGTAGCCTGAAATTGTTGAAAATTCTACATAATTTCCCAAATAGAGTCCAACCCATTTTCTTCCTCTCATTCACTAGGTATATATGTAGGACAATTTCAAGAAATTCTATTTTGGAAACTACTTCTTAAAGCCATGAACTCTGTCACATTGTCAGATCACTAGTCCACTAAACCTAATTTTCTATCTCTTATGGTACCATCTTGCAGCACTTTGTGAGACTATGTGGTTGATTTCAATGTCACTTGGGATATCCCCCACAAATCTCTAATTCCATTTTAAAGTATACCATGTTTTAATTTTTTATGAATTTATTTAAACTTTTGTATATCTACTTCTGTTCTAGTTTTAGCTCCCTGTGACATAAAAAACCTAACAAAGTTGCTTCTATCATCATCATCATTATTATTATTACAGCATCTAATTATATTTATTTTATTATTTTTATTACTTTATTTCAAACTTTAAGTATTCTTCCTCCTCTCTCTGCTAGTTCTAGGCAGCTTTAGAGTAGTAGAATACATACAGAGATAGGAATGAGGGAACCAGGATTTTGTCTCTCTTTCCTACTATTTATATAAACTTGGGTAGATCTCGGAACCTCTCTGAGCCTCAGCTTCTTCATCTCTAACATGAAGATATTAAACTCAATGTTTATTTCTAAAGATTCTAATAGTTCTAAAATTCAATAAATTTTGTGTTACAGGATTAGAAGAATTCCCATTTAAAAAATTAAAACTTCTACTATAGACTTCTAGACTTCATCTAGTCTCCTATTTTTTAAAACTATCCCCTTTTGAAAATTCCTCCTCCAGAAACACAGAGGAAAACAACTGCTTGGACACATGGACTGATGAGGATATTATTGGGGATAAAGACACTAAACGAGAACTCTAGTCCAACTATCAATAATATGGAATTAGGTCGTAATCAATGATATATGTAAAACCCAGCGGAATTGTGCATCGGCTAAGGGGGTTTAGGGGGTTTGGGAGAGGGAAAGAACATGAAACATGTAACTATGGGAAAATACTCAAAATAAAAATATGAAAAAGAAATTTTAAAAAATTCCTCCTCCACCTTATTCCAAACCTTCTCTAGTTCCCTTGTCTCTTTCTAGACTTACACAAACCAGAATTATGCATTCTGGCAACCATGCCATAATTTTACTTACGGGGAGAATAGTTTTGTAGTTGGGTTTGTCAGGGATAACTAATAGGCCTAACACACTGCTTGGCACATAGTATATCCTTAATAAATACTTGTTGATTGATTGGAGAGGAAAAAAATTTTTGAAGCAATAATCAGGTTATTACAGGAGCCCAAATGATTTGATGAGGACCTGAACTAGGCTTTGATGGTCATGTAAACAGAGAGAAAAGGACTTATGCAAGGAATTAAACACAGATAGAATCTATATACTTAGTGAGAATGTCGACGTGGAATCTGGAGACCCGCAAAGCTTGATTCCACTTCGACGAGAACATATTCTAGTGATTGTATATTATTTCCCTTCTGAATCTATGTGCTATATTTACATTTATTTCTTGATTTAGTCCTCAATTCATTATCTAAATGAATATTCTCTTTCCTCAGAAAACATATTTACAGTTTTTCTGTCTTATATAGCAAGTTGTACAAAATGAGGAGCTCAAAAAACATTAGCACACATTCAAATGAAGGGACTTATTGTCATTTAAAGACAAAATATTGATGTGTCAAGGGCAGCCAAGTTCTCTATCACAGGTTTCACTGAAATAGGTGAGGGAGAATTTTGCCTTTTCTCTTTGAAAGTTCCATAAATAATTCTAAATAATAATGTTCACCCAGGAATGTTCTAGCTTATTCTATAAATTCTCATTCCTTTAAATTTTGCCCTTAGGATCTTGAATGCTCAACATTTGGATTTAGTAATATACAGGGCATCCCAAATTCTTTGTATAGTTTTCACTAAGCCTTTCAGGATGTCCTGTATAAGACATATAAAAAAACTTCAAACTCTGATACTCTCTTCCTCTGTCTGCATTCCTTAAAAATTACAAATGAATGATTAAAAAAATATTTGTTAAGCAATTACTAAATGCTAGACACTGTGTTAAGTGTGGCTAATAGAAATACAAAGTGAAACATTTCCTGCCTCAAGAAATAAACATTCTAACAGGGTAGGCCAATAGATACAGAGAAGAGGGACCCCAGAATTAGTTTGGAGTCACATATGGAGCCACAGGCAATCAAATGGTAATTTTTCCAGCATCAAGGCTTCTATTGATTTGATTACTACTTCCAGAGTAATACTTTGGTATAGAATCAAAATGGAAGATTTTCATTGGGGCAGCAAGACTAATGGATATAAGTCAAGTAAAAAAGCATTTATTAAAAAAATACCAACAGTTTACTAGGCACTGTGCCAGGTGATGCAGATACAAAGAAAAGAAAAGAAGGAGGAAAAAAACCTTATCTCTGCTCTCAAGAAATTCACAGCCTACTGGAGATTGGTGGCGGGAAGACAACATGCATACAATTAACTATGTTCAAAGCAAGATATATACAGCATAAATTGAATACACAATAGAAAGACCATTTAGCTGGTAGGGGGAAGAGCAAGGTTCTTTCTAGTTCAAGCTCTTCTAATAATTGCTTATTTGACCCCAAGCAAGTTACTTAATTTGCCAAGTTTCCTCCCCTGCAAAATGAGGGGGTTGGACCAGTTCTATAGTCCTAGGAATGCTTTGACTCATTTGGTTCCTTACTGAGGGGGCAGAAGAAGGGAATGGAAGCCAGAGTATAGGAACTCCAGAAATGGCTGAATTTTAAAAATATTTCCTCATTTTCATCTACTCTAGAGTCTATAGTTCATCTGAGGTGACTATCACTTCCTTCATTTATCACTATTTCTCGAATTATGGGACTTTAATGAATAGAAACTGCCTCTTACACAATAATGGAATGTTTTTATTTCCTTCCTGAGCCTCCTCAAGTAAATCATTGCCATTAAGAGTAGAAAGAGAAAACCAACTCTCCACCCTGTCTTACTCAAAATCTGGATTATAAATTCTACAGTACAAAATTGCTTAAAACAACAAAGGCAGGTCTACAAAGGAACTAATTAATCCTGACTCTGAAAGAAGTCTAATCAATTCCATTTAAGAAGGCCAAGTACAGGCTTTTGTAAGACCTTAAACAATTGGCAAGTTTACAGGGTGAAAATATAGTAGATTCAGAATCACCTAAGATTTGATATTAGAAAAATTATTTCCAGAGAGCCAAACTCATTTTATTAGGATGAAGCTAACTCAGTTCAAATAAATTCATATAAGGTACCCAGTGTGTGTAGAATACTATACTAGGTTAAATGGGTTAGATAGGATTAGATTATATACAATTGCTTCTTTCAAAATATAGCATAGAGTAGGAGGGGAAGACAACTATAATACACAAAGAAAGAGGGTTTGGAAGACCATTTTAATATGCAGAAAGGAGCAAAGGCATGGGAGTGGGAGAGTGGGGATACCTGTAGAGCCAAAGAGTACTCCAATTAGGCTGATTGTAGTGCCAGCCTATAGAGAACCTTAAACGATAGAGAAAAAAGATTGAATTATATTTGGGAACCAGTGAGGATTTTTAAGAAAAAGGGGCAAAAATGTTTTTTAAAAGGTATGGCCAGATCAAAATCTAGTTCTGTCTGTTGGAAGTAATGTAATAGAGTGGGAGTTATATAGTAGGAGTGAAAGCTCAAAAATATATTAATAGGCTAATGCAGTAGTCCAAATGGCAATAGAAATAAAGAGGAAAGTGGCAATAATGATAGCAACAGAAGACCGAAGATAAATAAATTAGAACCTCACAATTATTTGTTAGTTTATTTTAAACTTCTACCACTGAATATATTATGTGTGTTTATTTCAGATTCCTCAGTTCAGGTATTATATATTTGGGTTGTCATGATTCATACTCCAAGATGACATTGCTGATAGAGGTATAATCTGTGTATGTGGGTAGGACTGAAAATAATCATGTGTGGCCCCAAAGTTCTCTCTCCTCATTACAAATCTGTAATGCTTTTCCTTTTATTTGTAGCCTAAATTACCATTTTCAGTTTACTGTCTTTTACTGCAAAGACTTCATGATCCCATTGTTCCCAAGAGACTGCCCTACCTCAACGGTGATTGCTTTTGCATTATTATAATGAAAATCCCCTTAAGAGAGTGAAAATGTGAAAACATCCCAACTCTTCACATAACCAAACATGCAAGAGAAAATTTAAGAAATAATATGGAGCTGTCAAAAGAGAAAATGTATTTAGATACTTGTCAATCTTTTAGACGCTTGTTTCTTGTGAAAAATGTTGAAATTGGTGGTGGGAAAAGGGAGAAAGGGGAACATGTGTGGCAACCAATCTTTTCAAAGCTTCTATCTGGCCCTACCTAACTGATATGTAGGTCATATCATTAAACTGAGAGTTAAATGTTACTGGGGGTGATATAGAGGGAACTAGATATGGTGTGTGTGATATAAAACTGGACTTACCATCAGAAAGATATGATTTCAAATACTACCTTACTCATTCCCTAGATTTGTGACCCTGAGCAAGTGATTTAAACCTCTCTGGGACTCAGTTTCTTCATCTGTAAAATGGAGATAATAATAGCACCTACTTCATGGTTGTTGTGAGGATCAAATGAGTTAAGATTTGTGTAGTTTTTCATAAACTTTGAAGTGCTTTGTAAATGCTTGCAGTTGTGCTTAAAATGATCGTTGAATCCTCTATTACATTCAAAAACAGATATTTGCTATATTAATGAATAACTTTTGGTGACAATATTAATAAATAACAATATTAATTAATACCTCTGTTAAAGTCATAGGCGATGCCTCCTAGGTATGGAGGCAACCTTGGATTCTCTTAGAGCACCAACTCTATCAGGCTTGGCAAAGCTGGAAATTTTCAGAATATGGTCCCAAAGATAGATTTTGGGTCTTTCATCTGAAAATCAGTCTAGCTAAATTGGAGAAGACTTATCACCAGAATATGAAATATTTGTGCCATAACCAATCATGACTCTACATACAAAAGAGTTTCAGTCTATATTAGTGGAAGTAGAATCAATAATGAATAGAACCTTGAAATCCAGGAAGAGAATAGCAACCAGAATGGTGAGGTACCTAGAAATATAAAAATAGGTCAAAGGAACTGAGAATGTTTTACCTATAGAAAAGAACACAGGGAAAGGTTAGGCACTAAAACACAATAGCTATTCTCAACTATTTGGAATTCTGTCTTGAGGAAAGAATTTTAATTTTTCTAATTGATCCCAGAAGCTAGAACTAGGAACAATGGGTAGAAGTTTCAGAGTCAAAGACTAGCTGAATAGAAGGAAAAATTTCGCAGTCATTAGGAAAAATGTGGAAGGTAATGAGTTATCTGATACTATAAGTCCCTATGAGATTATTATAGATGAAATTCTTGTTCATGCATAGGTTGATAAAGTCTGAACTCTGAGATTCTTTAATTTCATGTATTCTTTCTGATCATTTTTCACTTTTACAAGAGGTATTACATACCAAATCTATGTGGTAGTGACAGTGAACTCTGATTATAAACTAGGCAAATTCACAGCTATTTAGTAATTTCTAATTGGATCCAGTCTTTGATTTTAAAACTTGATAGATTGATTTAGATTGCCTAGAAGAGTGAAAAGGGCAATGCAAAGTGACAGAATCATTTCAAAGACTGATACTGTAAGTAATCTAGTTCATTCAGGAATCAAGACCTAACATGGAGTTGAAAGCATACTTAGTTATTCTCAGCAAGTATCCTACTTTAGTGAACATTGACTTCATTCCATTAAGGAAAGATACTTTGCATCTCAGGGCCTGTCATACTAAAATAAATTTTATTGTTCTTGTCAGGGAAAGGGAAAGTGTTTTTCCCTCACTGTTTTTCAGAATAAACTGAATTTCCCTTAAATTATTTGAATGCCTTACCTTTTTCCTTACCAGAACTCCTCAAATAACCTTTGCATCCCTATGGCCCTTTATTACAATGTCTGGCTAGAACACCATATGTTTAGGAATATGATATTGTCATTCCACCAATGTGAATGAGTGATAAAGTAAGGGCCAGAATTCATTTCCAGTCCAGAACTCACTTTTCTGCATGAGACTAGCTTTCTCTTGTAGTCATTTGGATTTTTTTTTATAATTTGGACATACTAAAAAGAGGTTTGCTTTTGCACTAGTAATTTTTTTTTCAAGGAAGGATCTGTAAAGTAAATTACTGGTTTAAACAAAGTAAATATTTAGTTTACTTTAGAGTGTAGAATTTCGATTCTTTTTAAAACTTAGCATAGCCTCAGTGTTTAAGTTCAGATGGTAAATATCCTAATTAAAAGTGAATTATTTAGTTCCATTCGGCAAATATTTACTAGGAATCTCCCTGGCATGAGAGTTGTACTAGGCATTGGGGATAGAAAAATAATAGGCTCCAGACCTTGCTCTCAAGGAGTTTATAATCTAATCTGAAGAGATAAAGATTCACAAATAGCCAAGAGAGAAGCAATATATTCAAAGGAGAGATACAAACAAAATTTATGAAAAAAATGAAGAAAGGTGAGATCATTTTCTCTTCATAAAGTCAGGAAAAAACTAGCAGAGAGAGCCTTGAAGGAATGATGATGATGATGACGACGACGACAACGATGAAAATTGCAAAGAGTTTTATAAAAACTTTTTCATAATCACCCTATCAGACTAGCATTGAATGTCTTCATATCATAATTGAGAAAACTAAGGATGAAAGAAGTTAAATGGCTCTCTTACAGTCATGGAACTAATAAATATCAAAGATGATTTTTAGGGGGCAGCTGGGTAGCTCAGTGGATTGAGAGTCAGGCCTAGAGACTGGAGGTCCTGGGTTCAAATCTGGCCTAAGACACTTCCCAGCTGTGTGACCCTGGGCAAGTCACTTGACCCCCATTGCCTACCCTTACCGCTCTTTTGCCTTGCAACCAATTCACGGTATTGATTCCAAGACAGAAGGTAAGGATTTTTAAAAAAATTTTTAAATTAAAAAAAAGATGATGTTTAAACCCAGATCTATTCCACCCTGGGCCTCTCTCCCCTATACCATACGGTCTTTCTCAGAAGGCAGAGACAGATGGAAGTGGAAGGGAGCTTTTTCAAGGAAAAGAGAGCACCAAGGATGTAAGGCAAAAATGCAAAAACAGAATAATCCAGTTTTCCTAAGATTTAAAGTACATTGAATTCATGTAGGATAGTAGGACCAAAGATTAAGAGCCTAAAAATCTAAATTTTATCTAAAGGTAGAGGATGTCTAGTCAAACATCTCTATTTTATAGAATAAGGAAACTAGTCCAGAAAGTATGTGATATGCCTTTATAATCTCCTTTGCTACACTCTGAATGAATGTGAAAGACTTAAGTTGGTTAAGAAAGAAGGGAGATTAAAAAAGATAGTCCAAGCAGAATAGAGTAGACCTTGCTGGGAGATTGGTCTTTCCTTTATTCTACAAGAAAGTACATCTTCATGTATAGAACCTGCTACTAAAGCAAGCCTTTCTGGGACTCTGACCCACTTACTCTTCACTACTTTTACTTTTCAAAATGGGAATATGGATTTTGGTGAATGCTTCATTTCTCTTTTCATTTGTTATGCATTATTCTATCACAATAGAAATATGTTTTGTGTTTTCCCTCCACACCAATACCCCCCCAAATCACTAAGGACTATAATTCACCAGTTGAATTTTGATGACATAATTCAACAGTTGTTCCCTGGGCTGCCTTTTGGCATGATGTTTTATGGTATGCATTTCTTTTTAGAAAAATAATACCAAGAATTCTCATTTGGATAATAATTTATATTCTTGTTTCCTTTCATTGTGTCTGGCTACTATTTATTGTATTGTAAAGAATTTATTAGGAACTAAAAAGGAACTGTCAAGACAAATTTTTAGAAGAATGTTCTGTCACAAATAGTATTCAAGTATGTGCTTAACATTCCCATGAATCCATAGATGCTATGTACCAATGATGTTTGATGGATTTTGTAAGTGAAAATTATGCGCCCTTAAAGATGGGAAAAGATAGGATAGAACTTTATCTTTGTGTTCATGGCTGTTTCATAGAAACCTCATATAACCGGGAAAAGGAATATTTTTGGAAGCACACACATGAGTCCTGATACTTTTCTAAGTTTCCATGGGAATTGTTGTGATTCTCCACAGTAGGATTTTTTTAGTTCTTTTGAAATATAGTGGCACATAATACATGTACAACCCAGATTAAATTGCTTACCATCTCTGGGGGGAATAGGGAGGGAGACAATTTAAATCTTATAATTTTAGAAAATGTATGTTGAAAATTAATATGACATATAATTAGGAAATAAAAATTTTAATATAGTGTTAAATATTACTAGTGTATCAGAGATCATATGGTCTAGTGAAAAAAGTCACAGGATTTAGAGTCAGAACATCTTGGTTCAAATCAGAGCCTTGTCATTTGCTATCTATGGGACCACCTCAGGCAAGTCATTTAATCTCTTACGGTCTGTATTCTCATCCTGGCAATGAGGGGAGGTTGGACTATAATGCCTCTAAGTTCTCTTTTAGCTATTAATCTATGATATTGTGATCAATGTTGATTTTCTTTAAGGGAAAAGCACTAGAAAGTTATCACTTGCTATTGCAAGTGGTAAAAACTGAATATTTATGTCAAGAAAAATGAATATTGTAGTTTCGCAGTTTTATAGCACCATTTTTTAAAAGTCAGGTACCTTTATTTATAAAATGAAATGTAAAATAATATAAATGTAAAACAAATAGATGCTTCTAGCAGTCGTAGAGGAAAAAAATCAACACCAGCATCTTTAAATGAGAGAAAATGAAGAAAGAAAGCCTTAAGAATCCCTTTAGTAATAACCCACTATCTCTTTCTCTCTCCACCTCTAGTGACATTCATCATTGGATGCTAGGTATAGTTTCCTGATGAAATCGTCTTGAAAACCTTGAATATTCCATGTCACTAGTGACTATAAAAGCTACCGATCTCACAATTTTATAGAAGACTAGAAAGCACTAGATATGGCGCATATACCTATAATCCATTCTATTCGGGAAGCTTAAACTAATGGACTTCAGGAGTTTCAGAATTCTGAGCTGTAGCAGGGCGCAGCTAATTATCTAGTACCAATGTGATGAGTCCCTGGGAGCAAAGGAGTAGAGGGAAGAGAGACCAAGTTATCCAACAAGGGGCAAACTGGTACACATTAGAAATGGACTCATGAATGTCCACTGTACTTCTCTCCTGGATAAATAGGGAGAATCAATGGAAGATGGGAAGAGATTTATAGTACCATTGGTCTGCAGAAAAAAATTAGTTTCATATATTGATGCCGTATAGTCTTTGTTGTTCAAGATTCATGCCAGCTTCTTTTACCTGCTTAGTTTTCAGGTTTTAGGGAAACATGGTTGTAGGAGAAGAAAAAATGATATTTGGAGTAAGCATATCTGCATCGAAATCTTAGTTTTAATAATTCCTTCCTGTATGAACCTGGACAAGCCACTTAACCTCACTAAGCCTTAAATGAAAGTGCTGCGATCTAGAATCACCTTGCTAGTCTAAATCCAATGAACTATACATTTGGGAGAATAAGTATTTGGAGAATGTACTAAAATTTACATTCTTCGCCAACCATAATTATTTTTGTGCTGAATATAAGGGCTATGTGGACATAATCTTGGACTTCATTTGTATTATTAATCTCTAATCCTGAATTTCTACTGAAAAGCAGTTTCTTGTGTTTGCCCAACAGTCCTCTGCCCCTTGGATGACTGACTGTCTGGAGGACTTTTGATTGTTTTCAAAGTTTGTAGAGATGAAATCCAGAGGATCTGAATCATATAGCATTGTTAATTTTCATACTATTCTCAGAAATTCTCAGAAGCTGTTGGTAAAGTAGTTGATAAAGATAAATAAAGTGAGTGTCTTTTATTTCACTCAGCTAATACTGGAGAATAGGTTGGACAAGGAAGAACAAGTCCAAATATCCTTTATGTAAATGAATGAATTGATAGACAAATAGGCAAATAGAGCAGTTATTAAATACTTCTTATGTGTTGGGCACAATGTTAAGCACAAAATATACAAAACTAACAAGACCTTCTTTACCTTCAGAGAGCTTGCTTTCTAGAAAAGAAAGACAACTCCTGAAGTGGAAATTAGAAAAGGAGGGACTAATGTAATTCCATGGCTGCAAAGTATTGGATGGAAATGAATGGCATAGGATCCTTAGGCACCAACAAGATAAAGCAAAAGCTGGCCCAACCATCAGAACCATCCATAGGAAGGATATAAGTTAATGAAGAGGAGCCACGGTTGGTGATTATCCAAGTAGGAGTGATACAGAGTAGGCTGGTTGGGGAAATTAATTTGTACCTTTTGAAAGGGCTTTCCATTTTGATTATACCGGCTATTCCTTATTGCTTATTGATGACCACAATGTTTGGAATCGAAAGTTTTGATAATTTTACATGGGATGGTTCTGTAATTGTGTTACTGTTATTTGGGAGAACTTTTTTTAAAGTGAAATGTCAGCACATTTCTTATGGCATTTTTATTCTCAAACTTCCACCATCTCAGAAATGTTCTGCTTTCTTGTTACAAATTTCCTCTTACCTCCATTTTTGGAGAAGAAATTTAGGATTCTTATCTCTTTGTAATACTCTCATCAGCAGACTACAAAAAGGCAATAATTCTAAGATGAGTAGAGCTAAAAGGAGTATTTTTTAGTACTCTACAAAAGAAATCTCTGATAATATTAACCTCTTAGTCATAGCTTAAGAGTGAGGGTCATTACCTGGTCTTGTTCTTTTGAGGAAGATTTCTGTTTTCTCTCACAAACAATGATAATGTATTTTTACAGCAGTTGGCATAGAGATTGTTCTGCCAACTCTTATGACTCAATTTCAAATCATGACAATCATACACTGGATTTTTTTGTGTGCCTCTCCTTTCAGTTTCTTGATCTGATTTAAGGAAATAGACATTAAGGGAACTTATTTGTACTGAATGACCATTTCATGGACATGATTACTTTAAGAACAGAAAAAGCCAGTTTTCCTATGTTGTTCTTTTTTCTATTCAGAACCATAATTAGAGCATTCAAGAGACCTTTCCTGAAGTTGTTGATGGTGAAAGTAGCCGGTATCTGGGGTGTACTTCCTCCCTGCTGCAAAATCCTTCAGTCTTTATTTTGATTACTGGCAATCAACCGAAGCGCACGCTCACTCTCTCTTTCTCTCTCTCTCTCTATTTCTCTCTCTCTCTCCCCCCCTCCTTCTTCCCCCATCTTCCTATGATGCAGCTTAAGTGGTAAGATCTTATTTCAGTATGACCCTGCATAAAGAAGAAAGCACAATACAAATTTCAATAATTTATTTTTTTTCCTGATTATTCACCACAAAATCTTGAAGTTAGTGTGGTACTGCCCCTGAAGAGTTATCTTGTTTGAGAACAATACATTCATGAAATCAGAAGGTCTTCCTTGAAGATATTGCAAAGAAGTATACAGAGATATATAATTCACAAGGCTATATTGATTTATTGTCTTTCTAGCCATAAATTTATTCAGAGTGTCATGAAAGTCTTCATGTAGCTTTAAGGTGTTAAAAATTCCACCTTCATTAGGAACTTGGTGACACCCTGTATATTTCAGTTAGAAGAAAATGCTCTAAAGTAGTGGCATTTGCCTCATGTTATAATTATTTGACCTCTAGAGCTTGTTCTTTCATTCTTTAATCCACATTTGTGATTATTCTCTTTTTTCATTTGTTAGTAAACTAGAAAATGGATCTTTGGGTTCAACAAAGAGTCAGGATTATCCCAGATTCTCAGAATTGGAAGGGATCTCTGAGGTCATCTAATCCAACATGATCTTGAACAAGTATCCCCTCTTCAAAATCCCTGGCATATGAGCATCCAGTTTCTTCTTTTCCTTACATGGACCCCAGATTTATCACTTTGTAACTATTGCTTCTAATTCTACCCTTTATGCCAAGCAGAATAGGATTCTTCCCTCTTCCACATATTAGTTCTTCAAATAATGCCAATGTAAATAGGCACTTTCTCTGCCACTTAAAATCTTATTAAGCTTCCTCAAGTATTGAGAAAGCAAGTGATTTTCCCAAGGTCACACAATTAATATGTGTCTGAGGTGAATTTTGAGCCTTGTCCTATTCACTATACCACACAGACTTATCCATGGTGTTGGCTTAATTTATTAACCTGGAAGTCAATAAGAGAGAGACTATATTAGTGCCAGGTTAATTTCATAAGATTTAGAGCTCAATGGATCCATATATTCCATATTGTTGTTGGTGGTTGTGGTGATGGAGCAATGGATAGAGTGACAGGCCTAGAGTTGGGAAGACCTGATTTAAAATCCAGCCTCAGACACTCGCTCTGTGATCCTGGGCCATAGTTTCCTCATCTGTAAAATGAGCTAGAAAAGGAAATGGCAAACCAATTCAATATCTTTGAAAGAAAACCCCATATGTGTTGGACACAACAGAACAATAGCAACAACAACAAAATTTCATAGGATTTAGAGCTTAAAGGACCTACATAGACCATCTTGTGGGTGAGTAAACTAAGGAGATTAAACAACTTGATCAGTATCACACAGATCATTAAGTCAGAATTGATATCCCAATCCCTTCTCTGATACCAAATCTAATGATTTTTCTCTTTCACTACTATCATTCTTAAGGCCATGCATAACATTCCAAAGCTCCAAATGAGGAGAAAATTGTCATTGTTGAAAGAACAAGAAAATGCTTATTACAAAAAAAAAGAAAAGAAAAACCCTAAACTTGCTCATTCTGAAGAGTATCCTGGACTTTTTTTCCCCTCGCAGAACATCTTAGAATACAATGGAATGTATATCTAGTAGAGTAGATATATACTAAATTAAAGCAGTTGAAAAACTCTTCGGGAAGCTTGGAAATGTGATCCAGCCTATGATCATTTGCAGTTGCTCTGAAAATGCCAAATCTGCTCCATAGAAGGGATTTCCTAATAAGCACTATTTAGAGCAGATGGAGGAAAGCACAGGATCCTTTGCCATGGACTTTTGTTAATTTGTCATCACTTCCCAAAGATCAGTACAGAAGAGAATTCTAATGTTAAAAAGGAAATGACAGAGAAACCGCATGGTACCATGCTATAAATCATAAGGAGTAGTAGTGTTGGTCAATAGACAGAGAACAACTTTCTGTTTAATTGTTTGACACTTTAATGTTCTAGTTTTATAAAAGAAAACACATCTCCTGCTTTCTTAGACTTTTCGAATTGTTTCCTCTCTCTTTTTTACATAGAGCTTTACATCCTAAAGATGATTTTCACTCTCTCTGTTCTTTTGATTAGTCATTATTAGAAAACTGTTATCCCTCCATTTGTACTTACAAGTACCTATTGATGAACAGCATCATATTTGGACCTTTACTTTTTTGCCAAGTCATTTCCTCAGAATGACAATTTTACTTAAAAAGACAATAGATGTATGTGAATGTGATTGTTTGAATAAATTAATCATTCCCAAAGTGGGTGCCACCGCCCCCTAGGGGGTGCTGCAGCAATCCAGGGAGGTGGTAATGGCCACACTTTTTTTGTATTACATTCTATTCTGAGTTCAATAAATAGATTCATAATTTCCAGGGGGCGCTAAGTAGTATTTTTTCTGGAAAGGGGGTGGTAGGCCAAAAAAGTTTGGGAACCACTGGAATAAATGAACAGCAGCTGACGATTAGCTACCTATGAAGAGAAAAATATAGCAGAAACTCAACTTAGAATATCAGAGGTTATCATTATTGTCACCATTGTTCTAGGTGTTGAGTTGTGAGCGGTAGTTTCAGCTAGAATATGGTATATAGTAGAATGGGGATGCAGCTGAAATTTAAGCAAATTAAATGTTACTGCCACAGCTCTTATGCTAGATACAACCAGCTTCCAGGTCAAGGCACCTTAAGGAATATGATTAGAATTGAAATATGTGGAAAGAAGTAGACAAGTCTATGATTATGCTTACGTTACTCCACCATACCCTGCACCCTCAATGTCTAATGAAATAGCAGTGTTCTAGCATAAGGTTGGCATATCCCATTTCTTAGCAACCAAAATTTCTGAAAATACACAAAACATTGTGAATCTTCAAGTACAATTGACCTATAAAAGAAAGGAACAAATAGTCTAATCTTCATAAATGGAATTTACAGAAGTTCCTCAATGACACCCAAATTCTAGATTCCATATAATCCCCAGCTACTTGTTCTCTCCCATATTCATTCAATACTTATTGGGTACCTATGACATATAATCAACCATTCAATCAATAAATATTTATTAAATGCCTTCTATGTGCCAGGAATAGGGGAAGCTGGTGGAGACATAAATGCAGTGAATGAAACAATCCCTGCACCCAAGGAACATAGAGTCTATTGGGAAAGGCAACAAGTACATCTATGAGTATATGTGGAATTAATGTGAAGAAAATAAAAATAAGAGTATGAATATTAGTCTGAACAGTTTAAATATTCACATGAAATCTGCAGGAATGATGTCATTCAGGAAGTGTTGCTTAAGCAGCATTTTGAAGGAAGAGAAGAATTTTATGAGGCAAAAGTGAAGACGGATCTCATTCCAGTTCTGGCAAGTGGCCAGAGTGAAGGCACTAAACCAAAAGATAGGAGAGGATGAGAAACAGAGAAAAACATTGCCTGACTAGATCACAGAGCTGAGGAAGGAGAATAATATGCCATAAGGAAATGAGCTAGTAATAAAATGAATATAAGATATATATATATTTATATATACACATATATATATCCTGTCTTTATGAAGTTTCAAGCATCATAAGAAAGATAACATTTGTATAAATATTGGG
Source organism: Gracilinanus agilis (assembly GCF_016433145.1). Taxonomy (NCBI): domain Eukaryota; kingdom Metazoa; phylum Chordata; class Mammalia; order Didelphimorphia; family Didelphidae; genus Gracilinanus; species Gracilinanus agilis. Next base: position 432,094,270 of record NC_058133.1, on the reverse strand, counting down.
GACAGCTGGGTGCTAGTGCTATGGTGGATACAGTGTTGGTCAGAGTCAGGAAAACTCATCTCTCTTAGTTCAAATCTGGCCTCAGACACGCACTAGCTATGGGGCCCTGGGAAAGTCACTTACCCCTGTTTGCCTCAACTTCCTCATCTGTAAAATTAGCTGGAGAAGGAAATAGAAAACCGCTCTAGTATCTTGCTAAGAAAATCCCAAATAGGGTAATAAAAATTAATCCCCAAAACAACATACAGGTTGTTGTTATAGGGTATAATATGAGAGTTTAATAAGGGAAGCACACAATTATATTTAACCTCAAAAAAGATGACATCTACTCTATCAGTTTTGCGGTCAGCAACACTATAAATCAATGTTTATATGTTCATGGAAACCCATGGCTTCCAAGATTTCATTAATGCTCTAAGAAAGGGTATATAGTCAGTATGACCAAGTAGATAGTTCGGACCTGGAATCAAGAAGACTGCATGCAAAATCCCAACTTTCACAGCTGTTAGCTTTATGGCCATGAGCAAATCATTTCACCTATTTGAACCCTATTATCCTAACTGGTAAAACAGAAATAAAAATACCTGAGATTATTCTCTCATAGAGTTGTGGTAAGATTCAGACAAAGAATGTTTTGCAAACTTTAAAGTGCTATCTGAACGTCAGCCATTATTATTAGGTTGGAAGAAGAAGAGTTCATTTTTTTTTTCTGGTGTGTTCACTAAAATAAAGAAATGGTAGAAACTGGACAGGGAGGGTATAGGAAAGAACATCCTATAAATGTGCCAATCTTGGTTATTTGAGTCCTAAACTCTTTTGATGCTGCGGTTGGATTTCCAAACATAAGGATGCTACCATCTTTGTTTTGGAATTCTGCCAGAGGACACTGTTGACCACTGAATTGGAATAATAAGGTCATGGGGGGAAAATGAGTGGTTTCAGATAGGATATTCTTCAGAGGAAAAAAATACATAAGAATGGTAAATAAGATAATATTAGGAGTGTTGTTTTAAAAAAGATAATGAAAAGTAAAAGACCATCTGGTAAAAATGATTTAGTTTCTTGTAGAGGAGACAAAAATATTGATATGTTATTTACTGAGAAGATGCTATCATTCAAATAGTACTTTAGCTGGAGGCAGCTAGGGAGTTCAGTGGATTGAGAGCCAAGTCTAGAGATGAGAGATCCTGGGTTCAAATGTGGCCTCTAGCACTTCCTAACTATGTGACCTTGGACAATTGCCCCATTTGCCTAGCCTTTATTGCTCTTCTGCCTTGGAACCAATACATAATATTGATTATAAGATGGAAGGTAAGGGCTTTTTAAAAGTATTAGTATAGTTTCATAAAATCATATCTATAGCATTAGAGGGATCTTCAGAGTTCATGGAATTCAATCCTTTCTTTGGATACTGAGGCCCTAGGGAGGTTATGACTTGCCCAACATAAATAGAATATGAAATCAGGATAAAATGCTGAACAGGGAACCAATTTTTGTCAAATGCCAATTTTAAAAACAATTTTTGTTTTTTCTCTGAAATACACCAAACATACTCAATTTTAAAATTCTAAGCACTTTAAATAAATTCACCTGTGAATTCTACTGTAAGGGAAGAATCCTCAGCAGTTGCCAAAAATTGGTATCAGTAAATAAATTTTCACACTTCCTGGGCCCTATAGGAATGATAGGTCTGCTTTGTTACTTGCAAAGTAATTTTTTAGATAGCAGGTAGGTTACTTTGTTTTATCTCAGACCTCTAAGGTTGTTAAAAGTCCTCCTTTCCCAAAAAAACCAACAAAAGCTTCACTGGCATAGAAAAATTTAATAATAGGGCAATTTCAGGGTCTGAATCTGCTTTTCAGAACCAAAGCCTTTTGTTTTAGCTTGAAGCTGCTTGTTTCTACCCCCACCCCTGAATACAGGATGCGTATCCTGTAAAAAAAATGAAAGAAATTCCTATGGGATTTTAATTCATTCAACAGCCCTTAATTAATGGCTAATTCTTGTTTGTAGCTTATTTTCAGAAGCCAAAAGAGCAAAGTTAAGTTTTGTAATATGGCTTAATAAAATTGGATTGGGAATTTGGAAGGCTCTAAAAAAGACTATAGAGTGCACTTGCTGATTCTATTCATAAATGTGTTTGACATTTGTATGTCCAGACATAAGTATCTTAAAGCCCTTATAAAAATTCTGGTTTGCGGTTTAGTTGTTGTTCAATCGCATTTGACTCTTAATGATCCCACTTGGATTTTTCTTGGCAAAGATGCTAGAGGGGTTTACCATTTTCTTCTCAAGCTCATTTTATTCATGAGGAAACTTAAGTCAAGTGGGGTTAAATGACTTGCTCAGGATCACAGTGTAGCCAGTAAATATCTGAGATCAGATTTAAACTCAGGGAGAAGACTCTTCCTGACTCAAATATGGTACTTTATCCACTGTTTCTCCTGGTTGCCCCCCCAAAATTTTCAGTTCTTCATCCTCTAATGTAGAATAATAGCTCTCCTGTTACTTAAGGAAATGGTGACTTTTAGTAGTACCATGAATTTAAAAAGCAGAAAGATGATAATAAGTTATCATCATTAGAAAGCATTGCTGAATTCACAAACTTTGCTGTTTCTGGGGATAGCATCTTAAGGAAATAGTGCTGGACTTGGAATCATGAAGCCCAACGGTTCAAATCTGGCTTCATCCATTTACTATCTGTGTGTCTCAGGGCAATCACTTAACCCTGTTTGCCTCAGTTTCCTTATCTCTAAAATGCAGATAGTAATAGCACCTACCCCCTAGGGTTGTTGTGAAGATGAAGAAGATAATGTTTGTTGAGCAAATCTTGACTCATTGTTACTTCTGTTTTCAGAGATACTGAATATGACTACTGTAAACATAATAGTCCCTGTCAATTCAGAACTTTGACCTATTCACAGATTATTCATAACAGTAGTTCCCAAACTTTTTTAGCCTACTGCCCCCTTTCCAGAAAAAAATATTACTTAGCCCCCTGGAAATTAAGGTTTTTTTTTTAATTTAATAGCAATTAATAGGAAAGATAAATGCACCTGTGGCCATCACTGCTTCCCTGGATCACTGTAGCACCCACCAGGGGGCGGTGGTGCCCATTTTGGGAATCACTGATTTATAATTCACAAAGAAAGGAGTTTAGGTAACTAATAGAGAGAAAAGAGAGATAGAAGGACCTCGAGGATTTGAATCTTAAGTTCCTTTGCCTGTTCCCCAGTATTTTAAAGTAGTTGGTCAGTCTCAGGAAGCAGAGAAAGAAGAGGTCTATAGCCACACAAATGAGTAACAAAATTTTAAACTGCTTGAAGAAGAACCCAGTGCTTTCCTCCATCCTTTTCCTTACTGTCTACCCCAGTCCCCACCACAGACAGACAGACAGACAGACACACACACACACACACACAACTCAAACAAGGACTCTAATACACTCTTCTTTAGCTTAATACTGTCCTAGATAATATTTGATAATTAGCTTAAGTATCTCCGATTTCTGTGAATGATGGCATACGAGTTCACCCTGACACAAAAACTTTTCAACTTAATGTCATTTGATTGTGTAACAAGCTACGGTCTGTGATGTTTTCAGATGTTTCCCAGTAAGCTTGTGCTAGAGTAAAGTATTCATGCCTTGAAATGCAGAATTCATAAGCAAGTTGCTTAAGGACCTGCAGTGAAGTGACTTTTGGTCTGTTGCTAGGAAACCTGCTTGTACCTGAAATTCAGTGATAATATATGATGGTTAACCCTTAGCAGATATATGATCCAGAGAGAAGTAGTGTTCCTATTCACTGATGATCTGAGTGACAAGAACTGGACCAAGCATGGCCACAAATAAATTCATACTCAGTGTACTTGGCAATATCAACAAATACTAGCCTTCTAAAAACCAACTCTTAACAAACATTTTAAATGTACATAATTAAAATGTCCTCGTGCAAAAAGAGTAGCTGAAAGCACCTCCTCTTTATTATATATGTTTGTTATAGGCAAACCCTTATGTGTTCTATGGAATTCATAGGAATTCTATTCATCGCTGTGAAAGGTCTTTGGCAAAGTGCTGGGCTCAGAGAGATGAAGCTTATATATTAGTGCTTTAAATGAGAGTTAAAATGAAGATTTATATAGATGAAAGGAAACTCAGAGGTCAATTTGTCTAGCCCCTACCCAGACAAGTACATTCCTTGCAAATGGTAGTTCTGCTCCCTAAAATAGGAAAGACAATAACAAACAAGGCGGCTCATTCTGTTTGGGGAGAATTCTAATTGTTAGAAAGTTTTTCTTATGTTATGCATAGACTTATGGAACCATATTAGAGTTTGGAGTTTTGAGATCAGTCATGGGAAGATCATGAAGTATGGCTTACATACAAGTGTGAATACATACATATTCACATAAACAGGAAAAAAGCAAAATGCATTCCTTTGGGCAGGACACAAAGGACTCAAATTAGCTTGGGGGTCATTGCATTTATTTTGGCTTGAATACCTATCCATCAATTACAGCCAATTATTCTACTAGAGGGTCTAGCAGGGTAACAACAAACATTTGCAAAAACAATGGTCCTAAAATATCAAAAGAAATTATTACTAAGAAGAAAGAAAAGTCGACACCCATATACTCTACTAGTAAGTTGTAGTTCTAAGTGTCTGACCCACACTGATTTTTTCCCAATGTCATTTTACACACCCAGCATGAAAATTTTTCTCAGATTTGAATTCCTTGTGAACTGCTACTAGATCACTTCTGTGGGAGCAACTTTATCTCTATGATGATTTGGCAGTTTGCTATTCCCTTCTCTTGTAATGTATTTGCTATCCTTAACTAATCCCACATCATCACACCTCTGCCCTGGCTCTCTCCCCACTGAACCACCCAACTGCCCCTTTTAAAATGATGTGAAGATCACACCTAACTCATTGGGTTATTAGCAGAAAAAAAAGGTAATTTTAAAACCCATTACTCTGTAATTATGGAGTTTTTTTCTGCTTTAAAAAGATGTGATATACTGTAACTCATTAGATGTATTCATAGTAAGCAGATTTTGGGACCCAATTACATTTTTAATGGTTTTTTTTATAGTTACTTGACAGTTCTCACTTAAATGTGCATTCCTTCACTGATATTAATTTGTTGGCAATATGATGTGATGGAAAGTTTCAGTTGTTCTCACTCACTGAACATCTTTATGTTTGCCATCTGTAGCCTAATTAGAAATTCCGTGTTAATCTACAAGATAGATTTTTGCATGTCAAAAGTAAAAAACCTAATACTTTAAAAATCGAAGTTCCTTTCTTACTTTTTAAACAAATGGAAAACCTCATTCTGAACTTGCCAGGATCATGCTCAGAACATTTTTTTCATGGCTTCTGTCTTTTTTTTTCCATTAGAGCTAATTTTTCCATTTAGTTCACATTTCAAACAGCTCAGTAAATTTTCGCTGAACATTCTTACAGCTCAGTATAGCTAGACATTATAGCAACATGAGAATTGAAAACTAAACATTTTCATATATTATAGACGTCACTTTGATATTTTTCACTGAGTATATTTAGAAGTAAGTTTATACCTGACTCTTTTTAAAAAGCAAAATGTCCTCCTCATACTTGTTGAAAAATACCTTCATTTAAAAATATTAATCTTGAATTGGATCAGATCAGTGATCTACTCAGCATTCCTTCTCTAATAATGATGTGTGGTTAAAGGGCATACATGCTCACTAATGCACACTTAGATTTTTAGCATGCATCTCATATCACCCAAACTCTTATATTTATTAATTGTTGTCATACGGGTATAATTTATTATTTTATCTATTTTAAATCCTTCTTGAGCCTACTTGTATTTCCACTGAAACCAACTCCAAAAGTGCTTTCATTATTTTTATTTATTTTTACTTAGACAGCAATAATTCTAGGATCTGTGATTGCATCAGGACTTTGTCTACCAATATAAATTGCAATCCATTGGAACTGAATAAATGGTCTTTGACAGTTGTGGTGGCTAAAGAAAACCCTTCCCTCATTACCTACTTGGTAAAGAACCTTTTGAACTGAGGCTGGTTTTCAAATAACAGATAAATCATCTGTCACTGAGTTCATATTCAAAGCTTTTCTAACTTGATAGGACCTGCTGGAGTTTCACTTTCATGACACAGTCTTCTCCACAGTATGGTAAAATATTAAATAATATACTTAGAGTCTTAAGTAGGGTAACTTGAACAGGGCTTTTATCTAGAGCAGAGAAATTTAAATAGAATAAATATTTAAATATTGGTTTTAAAAGATTAAACCCATTTACAACTGGTTAGTTTTCGTTTTGATAGCACTTTTATCCCTTAAGAAGAATTGCAATAAGTTAAAAAGAATAATTAGTTAACTAGGAAGATAACTTAGCACGCTTGTCCTTTTCCCTCACCACCATGACTGCAGGGTAGGAGAGGTCCTTTCAGCGAAACAGCCTCATCATATACCATGATTTCTATCTCCTCATCACAAGACGGTTTCCAGGAAATTTGCCCACAGGTCAGTCTCAAGGATTCCTCAACCACACTTGATTTGATTGTAAGTTAAGTGCTACTTGATGTGGGGACTAAAATTATGAGTTATAGCTCTGAAAACTTTGATAGAAATCACATATTTTTACTATCAAAACCAGTTGTCTTTTTATCTTGAACCACACTACCTCTTCCAAGCTCAGTAATGCTTCCTATTTCTAGCATCTTAAAATTGATTGAACAAGCCTGTGTTTATGCATTTTTCAAGACAATTGCTATTTATTTTATAGGCTAGATTCCTATTTTTTAAAAATCTAAACTATATAGCAACCCATCAATCTTCTTGATAATTTTAGCTTCGATAATTCATCTCTGTAAATGACATGCAATATTCTAGTTGTGGATGATGGTAAAGTAGTGTCTTCTGTTCAGTTTTCAAGGCTTTTTCTTATCCTATCTTTAAACAAGTTGCCATTCAGGGCAAAGCCTTCTCTCCATCTCAAACTAATTGATATTTTGGTGAATTGATGTTTTTGTGAAATTTATTGTGAAAACTAATCACAGACTTTAAAAAAATTTACATGAAATCCTCAATTTCTCTATGTCTACATATCTAGACTCATACAGAATTCTAGTAAACTAATCAAGCAATATTTTTCTTTGAACCACTTTGCCTTTCCCAAAATTATGTTTGTTTATGTTTGTTTGTTTAAGAGTCTAGTTTATTTTATTTTCATATTTGTATTATATATTCATAATATATTTATTATATATTTATTTTATTTTTATAGTTTATTATATTTTTACTAATTTGCCAAGAATGGAAGTAAAACTCACTAATCTACTCTCAGAAACTTCTCTGTGAGCCCCTTCTTCTGAATACATAAGTAATCATTGTTTACATATTTCTGAAAGTAATTTATTAATTTCATCCTGGATTGATTTCAGAATTTTGTCATAAATAGAATTAAGTGTTTTATTGGCACATGTTTTAACAACTATTGAACTCCCTCTGCTTTTACTATCATTTGTTCTAACATCTATGACCTATTATTTAAAAAAATAAATTGGCAATACTTAATGAAAATAGAAGAAAAAAATAATTTCGTGTTTATATCTCCTTGCCATTTTCAGCTGGTCCATTTGCCATTTGTCCATTTGATCATCAAAGAATCTCATTTTTTCAATGACTTTTTTCTCTTTTGATTCATTTCTTTACACTTGGCTCTGGTGTATCCCTTGCAAGTTGATCCTCGAATAGTTTTTGGGTAACATATCATTGAAAACGAATATATCACATTGGTGAGCATCCCACAGTCTTAGTTGTATAGTACAGGTCTTGAATACCATCTGGTTAAAACCCCTCATTTTACAGATGGGGAAAATGAGGCTCAAAACCAATAAATGACTTACTCCAGGTTTGATGGATAGTAAACAATAGAGCCAAGATTCGAACAAGGGTTTCTAACTCCATTATAATGCAATTGATGCTACACCACAACTTTAAATAGGATACAAAATATTTGGAAGATCGAATTGTAGCTGACTAGTTAGATAATGTAGAAATTAATGTCTTGCTATTATTTTCCCTACTAGTGGATGCTTTCTGAATGTTTTAGGCCAGTATAATAATCTCTTGTGTCTAATAGTCATTGGAACTGGTGAAGATAAAATGTTTTCTTCTAATTTTACCTTTATAGAGCCTTGACATAGAATGGAAATGTAAAGAAAATGAAAAGTCTCATAGATGCCTAATTTCTGATAATTGGTTATTAATCAAAGTTTGGCTCAATATTTAATATTTATAATACTATTTAATCAGTAAATTTTCCTCATTCAGTTTTATCTGAAAGAGACCATTTATCCACAGCCTTTTCTAGTTGTTTTAATATGTATTCTTGTTGAATTTTTTAAAGTATCATACTATCACAGTGGAAAGCTGTTGATTATAAATAGTTTCAGGGAAGATGATATTCATATAAGATCTTCCATTTTCAAGATTCATGGTATTCAATTTTTTTCCTAATTAAATTCACCTGTGAGCAAAA
>NC_058133.1:432065743-432081976 GCF_016433145.1 Gracilinanus agilis | reverse complement strand
GAGAAAGAGAAAGGAAGGAAGGAAGGAAGGAAGGAAGGAAGGAAACCAAACCATGGAGGGGAAAGTAGGTGGTAGAGTGGATAGAGTATTAGACCTAGAGTCGGGTCAAACACTTGTTAGCTGTGTGATCCTAGTCAAGTCATTTAATACCTATTTGCCTCAGTTGCCTCATCTGTAAAATGGCAATAATAATGACTCCTACTTCTCAAGGCTATTGAGTAGATGAAAAGAGATTATATTTATAAAGCTTTTAGCATAGTACTTGGCACATAGTTATCACTAAATAATATTAGCTATTATTAAGCACTGTGCTAAACACTTTACAAATATTATCTCCTTTGATCCTCACAGCAATCTCAGCTTGTTTTACATTTTATAGTTGAGGAACCTGAGGTTGAGTGACTTGCTGAGGATTACACAGCTCATAAGTGTCTGGGGGCATATTTGAAATCACATCTTCTGGTATTACAGTTTGATCTAGCTGCATCCCCCCTAACTTATCCTTCTCTGGGTCATTCTGTGATTATTGCAGAATCCTGCAATCATGAGATTTCAGAGTTGGAAGGGAACTTAGTGTTGAATTCCCCTTAAAGAGGACCTTCAGTTCGTCTCTTCCACCCCACCCCTGCCAACTACTTGCCAATATTACTACTAAAAATTAATTCAATTCCACCTGCTGTAGAGTCTAAGAAGTGTGAGATGTAATGAATTCATCTTACCAGGATATTTTCAGCAATACATGAATAAATTTGAATTATTATCATTTTTGTGAACAATTCCATTTTTTTGTACAACTGCATCCTTGAAGTTTTTTTAGGGGAGAATCTTTTGATACTGAATGATTTATAACCAGTAAAATACCATCAATAGAGAATGTTAATGGATTTATTGAAGTATGTTTATTGTATTAGCATAGGAAGGGCATTTTAGTATTGGGGGTTTTTAAATAGCATAGCTCCTTTCTTCCAATATAGAAGAAGTAACGATGAGTGGAAAGGGGGAAAAATGATATATCACAATTTGTTAAAGTAAAGATTTGTCTGATAATGATGCTGAAGTTTTTTGAGCTTTAGCACTGGAATAAACCTTTCAAGTAGGAAAACAAGGTTCCCCAGGTAGCATCCTCTGCTTCTAGACAACTTGGAGACTGAATTAGTCAAGTTTCCTTTATTGGCCATACTGTAGATAGCATACACAAAACCTTTCTGGTCCCTGTCTGACTGCTTCTCTTTCCATTGGGAACCTAAGACTGACAGTCAGAAGCAAATAGCCCCTATGGGAAAGAAATGTTCCAGCAAATTCTGGAAGCAGGAAGAGAAAAGAGCCGTATAATGTAGAAATCTATTGTTCCTTTATAGGCATGGTCAAATACATACTTTGTGTATGTATATGATAAATAATGATTTCTTTTAACCATTAATCAATTGTCTTTACAATTATTTGTTAAACTTTAAATATGTAATATTTAATTTTCATTAAAAAGGAAAAAAACTCCTATCCAATCATTTTTACCTCTTCCTAATAAAAATGCCTTAAGTTTCATAATTATGGTGGTTTTGTGATTCTGTTATGTACTTTGAAGCATGAACATCTAACTTGTGACTTTTAGAACTGAAAAGAAAATTATATTTCATTTCTTGCTATAAGCTACGTGGTGCACCATAAGATTAATTAAATAAGCACTTTCTTAGAGGACTCCTGTGTGACTAGCACTTGTAGGCACTGTAGAAATATGGGCAAAAAAGGAAGCAATTCCCAGCCTGAAGGAGCACATATCCTACTGAAGGTACAACTGAATATTCAACAGGTATAAGTTAAGTAAATTCCAAGTGATTGGTGGTGGAGTAGAATTAACTACAGAGGTAGGGAATAATCACTCAAAGTCTCCTGTAGGAGGTGATGCTTGGACTAAACTTTGATTAGAGCTATGGATTCCAAGAAAAGAAAGTGAGTAGGGAAAGCAGCATTTATGGGGAACAGCAAACAGAACAGTCTGGCTGGAACATTGTATGTGGGGTGGCATAATATGAAGAAGGTCTAGAAAGGCAGGTGGGAGTCATTGTCAAGAACTCTAAATAGCAAACAGAGGAGTTTGTATTTCAGCGATATCAGTGATTCCCAAAGTGGGTGATGGCCACAGGTGCATTTATCTTTCCTATTAATTGCTATTAAATTTTTTAAGAAATTAATTTCCAGGGGTCTAAGTAATATTTTTTCTGGAAAGGGGGCGGAAGACCAAAAAAGTTTTGGAACCGCTGTTCTATAGGGAATCAAGACCCACTGAAGTTTCTTGAGAGGGATAATGCTTTAGGAAGATCAATCTGACAGTTGTTGGGAAGATGGACTGGAGAGAGGGAATGAAATCAGGGAGACCAATAAGGATGTTATTATTCTGTTTTCCTATCACTTCTCTGATACTCTCATGGATTTAAATGTAAGCCTCTCCATTGGGCTTTTGCCTAGAGTGACCCTTTTTGACTTAGCTTTTACCAGGATTTAGGACTCTTGCTCATCAAATTTTACTGTATTCTGTGCTTTGCTTCATTCACTAATCCAAACTGGTTTGTGTTTGTTACTCCAATATGTCTGGTAATGATGTCAGGGCTTTCAGCTGATTTCAATCAAGCTACTTAGCTGAAGTTAGTGAATGACACTGCAAGTTGTCTTTTATGTGTAACCTGGCTTATTTTATCACAAAAATGTTATTTACAAATGTAAACACTTTATACAAATCAACTACCCTTCTTCATCATGCTTCTTTAGCAAAACTTCTTAATCTTTTTTGAAATACCTTTTTTTCCCCATAATCAGTCACAGCTGGTTGAGGAAAAATATTCATAAAATTGTTTTTGGCATTTTTCCTATGAATCATTGGAGAGCAAATGAGAGGGAAAAAGAGAAATTTTAGGCAAAAACTTCTTCCACTCCCCACAATTTCACTACAAATTAGGCATAAATTCCACCAAAATTACCCGTGGATTTCATTGGTATGAAAAAAGAACTATTTTTGAATCCTTTTTTTTCTGGAGCTTCTTAAGTATAGCTGTGCTACTATTTGTAGAGGATAGCCCCAGATCAGAAATTGTATGTTATTGGGATTTGCCTTGAGCTACTCCAAAATTATTTTTGTACTTCTTGAATAACAATCAGGATAATTTTTTTAAAAATCCTCAATAGGGAATTATGCCCAGAGAGCTCTAAAATTATGTTTACCCTTAGACCCAACAATACCATTTTTACCTAAGGAGATCAGGGAAAAGGGAAAAGAACCTATATGTTCCAAAATATTTATAGTAGCTCTCTTTGTGGTGGCAAAGAACTGGAAAACAAGGGATGTCCATCATTTGGGGATTGATCGAACAAATTATTATATATAATTGTGATATTGCACCATAAAAAATGATGAGCAAGTTCACTTTTAAAATTCTGGAAAGGGGGCAGCTGGGTAGCTCAGTGGATTGAGAGCCAGGCCTAGAGATGGGAGGTCCTAGGTTCAAATCTGGCCTCAGACACTTCCCAGCTGAGTAACACTGGGCAAGTCACTTAATCCTCATTGCCTAGCCCTTACCACTCTTCTGCCTTGGACCCAATATACAGTATTGACTCCAAGACAGAGCTAAGGGTTTTAAAAAAAATCTGAAAAGACCTTCATGAAATAATTAATAGTAAAATGAGTACAACCAAGAGAATATTATATAGAGCTACAGAATTAATATTTGAAGAATAACTTGTGAATATCTACCTCCAGAGAAAAAATAATAAATAGAAACATGAAAAACATAATTGATATATATATGTGTGTATGTGTATATATATATATATATAGTCAAGTGATGCCTTCTGGAGAGGGAAGAGAGATGCAGAGATACCTGGGAATAAATTCTATTAATAAAGAAAAATAAAGAGAAAAACCCTCAAAAGGCAATAATAATGTCCCTAATCAAATAAAATACAAATAATAAGGATAACTACTATTAAGTCTTACATCTTCTTTTCAAGAAATCTATTGTTAATTTATAGGATGAAAGAGGTATGACTACACTATAGTAACTGGAAAAAAGATCTGGAAGTTTTAGTTGGCTACCAGCTCATTTTGAGTCAATGGTATGATATGGCAAAGTTATTATTTTTGTTGCTTTAAATAGCAGAGGTTTTCTTCCAGTATTTAAAAAGGAATGATAAGTGGAAAGGAAAAAATGAATTACCAGAAGTTACTACATTGAGGATTCACTCCAACATGATATTGACATTTTTTTTTAACTTTAGCAATAGTATAAGCTTTTTCAGTTAGGAAAGCAGAGTTCCTCAGGCTACAAGCATTCTCTTCTAAACAGGCTGGAGTCTTTTTTGATTGAGTTTCCTTTATGACCGACCACACTGTAGATAGCACACCTGCCTGCCTTATTCCCCATTTGGGAGAGTTAATATCCTTTGCTAAAATAAAGTATTCAGAACTAGGGAAGTAATGACCCTACTGTATTTTACTCTGTTAGCAACACTTCTGGAGTATTTTGTGTAGCAAATTTTAGAAAAACAATTAACAAATATGAGTATGTCAAGAGGAAGTCTACCAACATAGTGTAAAAACTCAAAACAATGTCATGAGAAATGGTTAAAGGAAAAAGGGTGTATAGCCTTGGAGAAGTAAAGATTAAAAGGAGACATGGTAGTTGTTTTCAGACACTTGAAGAAAACTTCCTTGGTAAAGTAAACATAGACTTTTTCTTGTCTCCAGAAGATAGAAGAAGCCATTGGTAAGACATTGCAGAGAAGCAGGTTTGGGTTCATTATAAAGAAAACTCTTCCTAACAATGAGAGTTGTTCAAACCCGTAATGGGCTTTCTTTGGACTCACTAGAGGTATTCAAGTAGAAACTGTTGGACCACTTGGTATATTGTATATAATGTTTTATAAAGCATCAAATGAAATAATATAAGTGATGGACTTTGAAAATTCTCAAGAAAAAGACTAAAGTCAGTTGCTGCCACAAAGGTTTTTTTGTTTAGGTAGACTAGATCTCTGGTATTAAAGTAAAATGCCACTTACATAAGGAAACCTCCAGGCCACATATTGACCTAGAAAATCACACATTAACATTATTTATGTTCTATTGTATTTTGATGTATTTTGTTAAATATTTCCTAATTTCACTGTAGTGTAGTAGGGGTTTACTTGGGAGTGTTGTAGGTTGACTACATAATTGACACTTATGCCTCTGTAGTTTTTTGAAATCCATTATGATTCCCAGATTCTGGGTCTCTTTGACTTCATCAATGTAGGTACTTCTGCTAATTAATGTCACTTATAACTCACATATACTTTCTTCTTTTGGCTATAGCCTGCCATAACTTCTCCAAAGAGGAACTTCCCAACATTCCGGAGTCTTCTTCTACATCTCTTTATATTTTGTGGATAAAAATGTGTGAATAACCCAAGTTACTCATCCATTATCCCTTTCACTTCTTGGCTGGATCAACTCTTTTTTTTCCAAACCACCCATTTCCTTGATGTTTTACATTATTCCTTGTGTATAAATCATCAATGGTAGTAAATTGCAAGGATAGTTAGGCACCTGGGATAGAGCACAAGGTCTGGAGTCAGGAAAACTTGAATTTAAATCTTACCTCAGACACTAGCCATGTGATCCTGGGCAAGTCATTTACCCTATTTACCTCCATTTCTTCTCCTATAAAATGAGCTAGAAAATGATATGACAAACCATTCCAGTAATTGCTAAGAAAACCCCAAATGGGGTCATGAAGAGTTGGACATGCCTGAAATGACTGAACAATAACAATATGTTGCAATCTACTTAATGCTTACTGTGGATCTACAATTTTTGATTTTTTGGAAATTAGTATATAGGATATATAATATGCCTTTGTTATGGCTAATCTGCAAATCTTTGGACCCTTTCATTTTGTATTCCTAAATGAAAATTTCCAACATATCATTTTTTGCCATTCTCCTCTCTTTTCACCTTACCATTACAGGAAATGAGGAAAGAAACTAATATTATTAAGCATTTACTATGCATAAGGCACTGTGTTAAAATTAAAAACAAAGAATATCAAGAACTATGTTGATTTGATTTGGAGAATATCAGATTCTTCATAGTTTCTCATTTCAGTCTCGGTGACAGATGTTGCTATATAAGCTACAATTATCTCCATGGCAGTCTTTTTACTTGCATTTATTAGGAGTACTACTGTGTGAGCTGACCGAGTGGCTCATGAATGTGTGCTTTATTGCATTTGAGAGCACAGTGGAACCAATTAAACCAACTCTTTTCAGAGTAGAACCTGTGAACCATCATGCTCTCATTTTGCTCCAACTTTGTTATTTTTTTCTTTTAATTTTTTATAAGAATGTTGCCATTGGTGTGATTCAGTCCTTCAATAGTATATACATTCATTGCTTATTTAAAAATTATCATTTTTAAAGAATTAAAAGTAAAATGAATGCTTATAGAAAATTTTAAAAACTAGGTGGTTTTTAGTAGCCTCTGCTCTTCTTTACTGCACCACTGTTACTTTGAAAAAGAAAAGGACCTGGGTTGGGGCGTGGGGGGTCTCCATACAGATCTAGGGTTCATTATGCTATAGCAAGATAGGGATAGATAAATTGACCACATGTGTGTATGAATATACAATATTTTCTTTAAAAAAGAACAAAGTAGTAAGTAAAAATATGAGAAATTGTGATTTCAAAATAGTTTAAGTATCACTTAAGAGTATTGCTATTCTTGTCACTCTTTTTCAAAGGATTTCTTGTCATAGAAAAATGCATAAAATTTAGAGTTAAGACTTCAGCCTGATATTTTTCAAAGCCTATCACTGGATGTTGGTCATACAAAAGATGCTCAATAAATGGATTTTTAGTTAAATAAAGGAATGAATTTTAAGAAGGAAAGTCTGAAAGTCATGAGGTAGTTGGGTATTTTTCTCCTTGAGCAGAGCATTGATGATGGCACTTTCCAAAGTGAAAAAGGGGAAGGTTCTAGAACATGTTAGGGGATATAATGTGAAAAAAATCCAATAAGGAATGTGGGAGGGCTTTAGATAGGTACAAGTGAAAAACTTAAGAGACAAGGTGTCTGATAAAAACCGCAGTGATCAATTCTTATCAGTAATCATTTGCTTCTGTGTTTTAAGTTTAAGATTATATTTTCCTGTCAGCGAATTCTTTTTTTGTTAAAAAAAAAAAAGGAAAGAAAATTTGCATTTCCTTGCTTCCTCTTGAATTTAATATGTTGCATTAAAATGACAATAAAAACCAATTTTATTTATAGTATATGTTCTCTCCCTCTTGCAGGAAGAAGGCATTGTGAAGGAAATCGACATCAGTCATCATGTAAAAGAAGGATTTGAAAAGGCAGACCCTTCCCAATTTGAGCTCTTGAAAGTTTTAGGGCAAGGTTCCTATGGAAAGGTAAGCTAAAGAAGTCTTAGATTTGCAGAGATTTTCTGTAAAAATTTCCAGAGTTCTGAAAGAGATGTTTACCTCCAAATGAAGGTAGATAATTTGGAAAAGGCCTAGATGGATGGGAGATGAGAAACACCCACCTAGGGATCTTCTCATGGCCAGTAAAGCACAAAACCCTTGGGCTTTAGAAACCAAGTTTATTTTGATAATTGGAGTAAGGGGAAAGGGTAAATAGGGTCCTAACACTACAAAATCTACACTCAACCCAACTTCTACACACCTCACAAAAGGTCACCCTTTGTTTCTTCTTTAGGCTCTACTTATATACTCCCTGCTCTTATCTAGAACCCCAAATGCTATATGACTATCTGCTAAACTAACTACCCAGATTGTCTTTGAGAAGGCAGAGGAGGTAGGATTCACTGTTAGCCTGAATCCCCTCTCAAGCCTGGGGTTGGCTTCCCAGGTAACCCAGAGTCCCAGATGACAAAACCCTTGGGATTACCTTAGCCTCGCTGATCTCAGACAAGTTGATCTCTGTACTGCAGGGAAAAGGCAGTCTACCCCAAGGCAATTCTCCAACCCAGGAATCCCTAATATTTCCACAAGATTAGTTCTTCCAAGGGGATGCCAGAGCAAATATCTTTCTTCCAACTCGGTGGAAAGCTAGATTAGGAGTAACAGTTACAGACAGTCAACTCCCAAGATCCTCCTCTCCTTCCAGAATCTTCTCCCAGGGTTTGTGTCTAAATTCTTCTCCTTTCCTCTTAAAGACAATCTATGAATTTCTCCCTAACCCTTATCACTTATCCTTACACTTCCACAGGGACATAAGGGAAATATTATATCATTCTTACTGTTACTACTATTAGTAAACACATATTAAATTGGCAGTATTGGGAGTCTACAAACATAAAGTGATGGTTGCTTTTTGTTTTAGTTTTTTTTTTACTTGGGATTATGTAATTCTGAAAAAGAATTCCTTATTATGTTCCTTTAACTAAGATGAGGGAAACTTTTCAAAGAGAATCTTATTCCATGGAATACATAGTTCATTTCAGAGTTAGTTGGGATTTTTAAATTCAGGTCAAGCCAATAAAGGAGGAATTCTCAAAATCAGCACTGTCCAAGACCATTTTTCTTCCTAAAAAACTCATGATTTCTCTTATTCATTGCCTGGGCTGATGAGATACCTTTGGTAGACATTCACTATGTTACAGAGATACTTTTTTTTCTCTTCTTCCCTACTTCCAGCCAAAGGTTTCAATTCCCCAATGTTTTCATATTTGTAAATACATTTAGAGGAATCAAGGTTATCATTTTCCTATACAATTATGGGGTTTCTCATATGAAATAAACACCAATGGCTATTGAGTCCAATCCATACCTGAAAAAGAATCCTAAATAAAACATATATAAATGATCATCTAATCATTCATTGCTGGAAGACTTCCAGCAAGAAGGTATCCATCATTCCCAGAGACAGCCCATTCCAAATGTGTATAGCTCTAATTGGTAGGAATTCATTTCTTAGGAATTTAGACTTGAAGTCACTCATGCCTAAATTTGTATGGATATCATCCCCTCCTGTAAAACTTCCCCATATAGACCACTTGGGTAGCATAAATGCCATGGCATTTTCTTTGGTCCTCTCTGATAACCATCTAGATCCCAAGGAAAAGTTTGTGATTTCACCAGGGTCCTGAAGCCTATTAGGGTGAATAGCTTATTTATACAATGCCTATCAACCTACTTAATAACTAGGGAGGGAAGAGAGTATTGGTACAGATATTGCATCATGTCCAGGTATTTTTATCATTAAAAAAAAAAACAAGAAAAAAGTAAGTCAGAAAGTGATTTTTGTGAGGAGGGGGAGATTCTTTAGCCATTTACTTAAGATGGACTCAATGAAAAACTTTTCTAACATAGATCTAAAGTGACCAATTCTTTAAAAGTGGCCTTTGATGATAAGATTTAAATATTGGAACCATATGATTCTAACCTACTCTGAAGTCAGTAATTCTGTATTCCTCAGTTGTGTATCAGTCATTGTCCGGAATACAACAGACAGAATTACTTTTGTGATTTATCATGACTGAGACATTGTTTTTGACACAGAAATTATTTTCCTAAAATTATAGCCTAAGGAATCCTTTGGAATTTAGAGTAGGACTACTCCTATTTCTAATTATTAAGATCTAGATGAATAGTCTAAAAGCAATGCTTTTCTTTATTCCAGCTTAGTATTGACATAGGGTAAACAGATGCTAGGTTTTTGTTCTCTGGTGCTTGCTTGCAGGATTTTGACTTGTTAGTAATATATATGGGTAAAATGAACCATTTTTCTTGGGAGAGACAGTGTGGCCTCGAGTGTTTACCATCTTTAGTTATATAAGTGGCAGCATTGTAGAGTTCAGGCATCCTTGTACTCTGCAGCTGTGAAGGTTATTTCCTGTCAGGAACTGAGAAAAAAAAACAGGTGTCTATAATAGTGCCATGTCCATACTCTGTAGGCTTCTCAGTAAACACTTTTCAATTATGGTGACAGGTGGGACCATGGGACATCTAAAACGTCCCCAGTGTCCTATTCATGTGTCATGGTGCTCTGGGTGTATTTTGGGTATCTATCCTTTGTAGCCTTCTGTCAGACTGACAGCTGGCAACACACGGATTTCCGGAACATATGGACCTTAAATAAACTATGTACCTTAGGGCTAACTAACTCAAGTATAATAAGGTTGCTGACTTTGCAGAGCCGCTGTTCTTAAACATGTGCCTTTCTTCAGAGAACTTTGATGTGACAAAACCAGTGTTAGCCCCTATTGTTTGAATTGCAGGACCAGGGTTATGTTAATACTGTGTCTGATATCTTTTGAGCAACATGGTTATATTTTCTCACACATTTACTCAGTGGCATCTATTTTTCTTTCCCCACAATAACAGCAAATATTTATTAAGCACTTTCAGTGTTTCAGGTATTGTGCTAAAGACTGGGGATACAAATACAAGCAAAAAAGAAAGTCATTCCTTACCTGAAAGGAGCTTAATTGGGGAAGAAAACATTTTAAAAAGAGGATGAAAAGGGGGTCAAAAGTATCCTTATGGGTGCATGCTGGAAAAGTCTGGTGAATGAAGAATGCCTGGTCTGGTCTTTTCCTCAAAATGGAAGTTCCAGGAATAACTCACCAGTGGAGTGACAGGGGAAGAGAGAAATCTTTTTTTATATTCCGGTGCGGGGTAGAATATTTTATTTGTGTAGAGCTATATTTGTGGAATAAGTTTATGAAAATAGTCTTTCAAAATGACCTTCCATTAATATAAACAGCCCCTTCTAAGAGAATAGAGGGCTTGCTATGGTTGATGCAATACCACAAACTGATTACAGTTTATTCTGCCATTTGCAAATGATGTCCTAGAAGAAAAGAAAAATGATTTTTTCTGAAAATAAATGAAACAATACAGAGACGTTGGGATGAGTAAGCACTTGTACTTTGCCTTTCACTACCTAACATACTTTTCAAAGGTCTCTCCCTTGGCATGGTGGTTGAAAGCAAAATGAACTCAATCCATTAAATATGCTAGAAGCATCTTATCAATTGAGCAATCAGCACGCACTGGTCAAGATGTCTATAAAATATCTTATGGACGAGGACGATAAAATGTTTTGATAGGTTTGGTTCTATTAGCCTAGTGGCTGAATGATCCTTGTACTTTTAGAGATGTTGCCTTTATCTCAAGGTTGAACCCTATTTAGTGTCTGATGTAAGAAGAGGTTGCAGAGATGCTTTCTGTGCAGAGTAAATATAGGCCTAAATCACTAGAGAATAATTTCCACTCGATTGAATAAAAATGCCCTTGAAACTATTGCTGCTTAGATAGCTGCAATTGCAAGAATGAAGGGAGAGAAAAAGATACTCCCATTCTCCTCCTACCTATTCCAAAACATAAAATGCAATTTCACTCTTAAAATCAGTTATTTTGTTTGGGGGTTTTAAATAGTAATAACCATAACATTGTAAAAAATGAAGTATGAAAGTTTTAAAAACCCTAGTCAACACAATAACTGACCATGTTATCAGAGGACCAGTGATGAAGAATGCTACCTACCACCTACCAAAAACATGTTAGACTCAAGAGATGGAAAGAGACATTCATTTTTGCATGTGGCTGATGCAAGAATATGTTTTTTGGCCATGTATGTTTGTTATAAGAACTTTGAGGATTTTTTTTCCAGATTGAGAAGTGGAAGAACACTATATACTTAATTATACATATATAGGTATATATAATTTAGCTAAATATCATTACTTTACTTATATAAACTGTTTTAACCATATATATAGATTTAAATTATAATATAAGATACAATAAAGTAATTATATATATATATACAAATATATGGGTGTATGTGTATATATATATATATATATATATACACACTCAAACATATAGTGTTTCTCCACTTCTCATCCTAGAGGATATATATATATGCATATGTATGTGTGTAAATATGTATATTGCTTTGGTTAAGAAAACCCAGCTTTTATTGAACTAGTAAATAAGACTAGGAGCTGGTACTTTGAAAAAACAAATAAAATAGATAAAGTATGATGTCCTAGATAAAATAATATAATTAAAAAAAGAAAGAAGAGAATCAAATTAATAGTATAAAAGATGAAAAGGATGAGCTCACCTCTAATGAAGAGGACATTAAGGTAATTATTAAGAGATATTTTACCCAATTATATGGCAATAAACATGATAATCTAGGTGAAATGGGTGAATATTTACAAAAATATAAATTACCTAGATTAACAAAAGAGAAAATAGAATACTTGATCCCATCTCAGAAGAAAACTCAGTTTATATAAGAAAAGTATAGTAATGATATTTAGCTAAACCCTAGTATAATGATACTGTGTTCTAGTGAAGGTCTGTAGTGAGGCAGAGGGATTTGAAACAGAGTAGCATACAAGTTGGTGGCACTAAACTGAAAAACAGAGACACATTTTGATTATCTGCAATGAGTATGTGTCTCGCTTTAAGAAAAGCAATGTATTAAAATCAGAAACTTATGAAATAATTGATTATGATATCAAGAAAAATTATTTGTCAAAATCAAAATTCAAAATTCAAAATCAAAAATCAAAATTATCTTAATTGAGTTCTCCTACTTCCACAACATTACCAACATTTATTCTTTTCTCTTCCATCACGTGAATATCAGCTTATCCCAGGTTCTAGTTAGCTTAATCTGGTTAGCCTCTTAATTGGTCTCCCTGTTGTATAGTTAAAGATTCCATACCTTGAACTACATTACCCAAAATTCCTTTCTGTGTTACCTAGAATGCTTTTCCCTTAGTCCACATTTGTGTGGTCAAGTTTGTATAAGTTCTAAGGCTCCGCCTCTCTTTTGCTGTCTCCTTTCGAGACTGGACTGGGTTAGCACCTTTTAGCTAGCTTTTTACTTTAGTTATTATTAATTAACTTTATAAAATATAATACTTTAGTTATTGCATATTAATTTTAAAACCCACACTGTGTATATAGCCTCTCCATTTAAATCCATGTTCCCCAAAGCCATCAAATTAATGTCCTTAAAGCATGTAAATTCCTCTGCTCAAAAATATAAAATCTAATACAAACATGTGTCTTCTTGGTATTTAAAACTCATCATAGTTTGGCTCCTTACCTGTATATTATTTCCTTTAATGTACGTAGACTCTAGCCAAGCTGTTATATTTTCTGTTCTCTGTCCATAACATTCCAACTCTTGCTTCCATGACTTTGCTTACTCTGTCTTACTTTCTGACTTTCCCATTTGATTTTTACCATTTTCTCTCAGTTCTCTGAAAGCAGTATTTTTTTTTTTGCCATTTGGCCATTTTTACCTTTGGCTCACGCCAATTATTTTGTTTTTGTCTTTTCATTTTGTCTTTATATTCTCTTGTTTATCTCTGGAGCCTGAGTCAGAAAAGAGCAAGTAGCAAGGTGACAAAAACATAAGGAGGTAGAAAATTCATTAGCTGCATATGGGCAGGTAAGGAACTAAACCTAGTTAATTCAAAAGGTATTTGCGAAGGGTCTGTTATGTGCTTAGAACTGTGCTAGACTCTTTGAGTATTAAAAAGCAAAATAAACTACCACTTCCACCCCTAAAGAGTAACCTAGATGAAAAGGCAAACTATATATATTTACATGAAGCACTTAGAAAGCAATAATGAAGTGGTTTGTACAGTGGTTTAAAAGTTTTCAAAGCACTTTTCCCCGTCACATTTATATTAAATAGGAGGTTAAACCATTACACATTTCTTTTTTATAGAAAAGAGAAATAAGGCTGTTTATGTTTAGTTATACAGATAGTAAGAACCTAAGAGTTCCGGAGGACCAATGTAAAATCCATTGGTCCATTTGTTCCACCCTAGCATATAAGGTATTATTTTATTAAATAATCAAAATGAATTGCCCAAGTAATAAATTGTGGAGTGCAGAGAGATCAGGTGATTCAGAATAATCCAGGAAGATATCCTCTCCACAATTTCCATTGTCCTTTTTCTTCCATATTTACTTTTAAACAAAGATCAGGCAAGGACTCTTATTTTAATAAAGAGTGACTAAATGGTATCATTTCAGTTGGGGAACATTTGTGGGTTAGGTAGCCTTTTAGAGCCTTTCAAATAACATACATAGGCAGGAAATATTTTCTATTCTGAGGGGGAGCAGATCTCAATCAGTTTTCTTATTCAGGTTAATTAATGCAATATGAAGGTTTGCTTTCTCTAAGCTGATTTCTTTTGAAGGAGATGGTAATTATGTTAATGTCCTCTGAAAAAGCACAGGAGCCCCAGTTGACTCATTGCTTTTGCAGGAGACTGTAGACCAATAGCAATCTTCCATTACTGAGAAATAGCTGAAAAGTTGCTAGTCAGTGTAATTTTGTGTTTGACAATTTTGCTTATTTTAGTTATACATATTAGGGCATGGGGCATTTTAAGATGAGGTAGTCTAGTCTGCTCAGTATTGTACATTGGACTTATTACCTAATTCTCTTGCAATGTAGCATTATGAGTTGCTGAAATGACAATTTTTACAATGAAATGTGGGTGCCTATGAAAAGTTACCTTTATTAGGCTCTACAGATTGAATGGCTGTTTTTACTAAAATTGCTCCATGTTATTTGGAAGCAGTTTTCACTACCCAGGGTTTTATTTCCAAATTATTCAAATAGGAAAAAGCAGGCAAGAGGAGAAAGAAATCCAATCTAAAACAACAAATGGGTGGTGATATTCAATAGGTCTGATAATGTGAAAAAATGTCATTACTTTCAACTCCATTTGTGGGATTATGATTTTTATTGCCCTTTTATGCTTTTTTGAGTTTTGCAAGGAAGGCCCCAGTTATTTTTTAAAAGAATGTCTTTTTATTATTAATTATAGAAGCATAAATAACTGAACATTTTCACGTACATGATATTGAAAAAAGATTACATATGAAATGGTGAAACTCTACTGCATAGTTTAAGTATATAATAAATTTAACATGGTAGCACCAAAACTGACCTGATGTCAGTTTCCCTTTCTGAACTTTTCTGACTCTTTTGCATGTTTTTCCCCAACATTTTATTGACATGATGTTCTTTCTTCACTTTTGCATTATTATCACTACCTACTTCCCCCAACTCCCAAATAATAAAGTTCTTAATAGTAACAGATAAGTAAAAGAAAAACAAATTTCCCACATTTTGCTCTAGGTTTTTAAGGTTGGCTCCTTTTTCAGAATTGTATTACCTATGACTTTCTGGACTCCTTCCCTACTTCTTTTTTCATGTTAGATTGCAAATATTCTTTGTGGTATGTAAGTTTATAGATAATCCATAAAAAGTCTTTTTCCTATTTGTTTCTAGTTTAAAACCTTTTCAATTAAATTCGCAACCTTCAAGACAAATATATTTTTTGTTAGCCCTTGTTGACCCTTACTAGGTATACTTCATTTCTGGCCAGAAGCCCATAATTCCTTTATTTTATATTGTGGTTCAGAAATCTAAAATCCATTCTCAGGTAACATCTTGGGACACTAGGTCTTTATTTTCCAAATCTGTCTGTTTTGAAGCCCTCACTTTAGATTTACATAAGATCATCATTTTCTTGTTGAAGTCTAATTAATTATTAGCAACCATTGGTAATTTCTAAGTTCTTGAATATGGCACTTAAAAAACTAATGTGTAACCTAGAAACTCTTCTGATAGACTACATACACACCAAGATTTTCTTGGATCTGTGACCTCAGATGTTCTTTGTAGAAATTTGCTCAGTCATAAATACACATGAGATTGGACTAAAGCAACTTCAGTCCAATTATTTTGTTCAGTAGTACTGGAAGCATGATTTGGTGGGAAAATCTGTAGTCAAAAGACCTGGGTTCAATACTGGTTCTGGTATTGACTATCTATGTAATGTTGGCCATCACTCTATCATCCTAGGTCTATTTCTTCATCTATGAAGTGAAGGGTTTAGTTAGACCAGACCATCTCTGGAGTTTCATCCAGCTCTAGATCTTATTATTGGCATAATTGGTTTAAAAAGAAAATAAAAATGAAAAACAATTTTACTAAGATTATTTGTCAAGATTTGCTGAAAGGATTATTTTTTAACCTTTTGTTTTCTTTCCCATCTACCTCCAGAAAGAGATAGTCAGAGTCAGAGAAGGGAGGGAAAAGAAAAGAAGAAAGGAAGGAAGGAAGGAAGGAAAGGATGGAAAGAAGGAAGGAAGGAAGGAAGGAAGGAAGGAAGGAAGCAAGGAAAGAAGGAA
>NC_058133.1:432038362-432065384 GCF_016433145.1 Gracilinanus agilis | reverse complement strand
AGGAAGGGAAAAGAATAAGAAAGTCCTAGTAACAAATATGCATACTTTAGTAAGTCAAATTTTACACTGTCTTTGTTCAAATTTTCTCTCCATATTAGCACATTCAGGAGGTAGATACCACTCTTCAGTATAAGTTCCCTGAAATCATTTGGTGATTGCATTCATCAACGTGCTTTAAAAGTTGTTCATTTTTATAATATTATTATATAAATTATTTTCCTATGTCAGCTTACTTCACTCTACCTCATTTGAAGATCTTCTAAGGTTCCTCTAAAGCTATCCATTTCATCATTTCTTATGGCCCAACCATATTCCATTCCATTCCCAGGCCATGCTTTATTTAGCCATTCCCAAGCCGGTGGATAGCTTAGTTTCCAGTTCTTTGCTACCACCAAAAGAACTGTTATAAATATTTTTGTACAAATAGGTCCTTTACCCTCTTTCTCTGATCTCTTTAGGTGATAGTCCTTAGTCACACCACACAGAATACTCTATTCATTTATAGGCAATGTGTAATATGGACAGTGACAAGCCTTAGTAGTAGTGTTGTTGGATCAAAGGGAATAAAAGCCCCACTTAAAGAGCTTATTAATTCCTTTGTAGGTGCTTTGCTTGTAATTAGAATAAACTGCACCAAAATAAGTGGTAGTGCCTTGATACCTCATGGTATGAAGGACAAAGCACAAGTTTGTTTGAAAAATATGTGGAGTTTTTAAATCTTAGATAGGTGTCAGGATTGCATGAGGATTAAGCAGGTGATAGTCCTTAGTCAGACCAGATAGAGAACTGCATTCAATTATAGACATCAGTGTGTATCATAGACATTGATTAGTTGGAGACTACCTAGAGGAGGGCAACCAATATGGAGAAGGGCCTTGAGTTCACATCATATAATTATCTGTTGAAGGAACTAGCGACGAATCTTTGTAAAGTCATGTTCAATTCTTTGTGATCCCATTTAGGGTTTTCTTTCTTTTTCTTTCATTAAAAAAAAGAAACCTTTTGCCTTTCCTCTTAGAATTAATACTGTGTATGGGTTTCAGGGCAGAAGAGCAATAAGGGCTAGGCAATGGGGTTTAAGTAACTTGTCCAGGGTCACACAAATGGGAAGTCTCTGAGGTCAGATTTGAACCCAAGGCTTCAAATCTGGGTTTGAAGTCTTGGGTCTCAACCCACTGAGCCACCTCACTGGCCTTCAGTTAGCATTTTCTTGGCAAAGATTCTAGAGTAGTTTGCCATTTCCTTCTCCAGTTCATTTTACAGATGAGGAAACTGGAGGTCAACATGGTCATATAGTAATAAGTGTCTGAGGAAAGATTCAAACTCAGGACCCATCATTCTATCCACTACTAATGGCTATTGTTGAATCTAGTGAAGAAAATACTCAGGGATGACTTGATAGTTTTCTTCAAGGATTTGAAGGGCTCTAAAGAAGAAGTGGCATTAGACTTGTTCTACTAGTTTTCAAAGAGCAGAACAAGATGCAGAAGGTAAAAATTCCCAACAGGCAAATTTAGACTTGATGTCAGAAAAAAACTTCCTAATAAGAGTTGCCCAAAAAGTGGAATGGACTTCCTCAGGATGGAGTGGCTTTCCTTTCATTGAAAGTCTCCATGAAATGGTAGGATGACCACTTACTTATTGGTTTTGTTGTAGCAGGACTAGATGGCCCTTGCAACCCTCCAACTCTGGTTTTACATGATTTTGTCATGCCAGAACCATTAATTTTCCATCCTGCATAAGATATTCCATCTGTAGATTCTGGGCATTTTCATTGGATGTCCCCCATGTCTGGAATTCTCTCTTCATCTCTGACCCTGAATTCTTTCAAATTGCAGCTAAAATTCCATCTTCTATAAGAAACCTTTCTCAATCTCTCTTAATCCTACTGCATTCTCATTGTTTATTATCTCCAATTTAACTCATATTCATCTTTTTTAAACATAGTTATTTGCATGCTGTCTCCTATTAGACTCTGAGGTCCGTGAGAGCAGCAACTGTTTTTGTTTCTTGGGGTTTTCTGGCCTTTCTTTTTATTTCTAGTATTTGACACACTGCTTTATACATTGAAGACACTTAATAAGTGATTGTTGACTGATTGGTTGACCTCATGTCCATTTTTAAGTTAAAAAATAAGACTATATTAAGCTCTTTATTAAAACCACAAAAATGTGAGCAGTGACATTATAAGTAATTATATTTCAAACAATGATAAAATTAGAGTAAGATTTAAAGAAATATGATTCAATATTTTTTCATTATTTCTTAATCATTTGCTACTAAATCCAATCCTGACTTTCTTGTTAGGCTTGAAGAGAATGCTTATTTTTCCACTTATCCTGTCTTTACAGTGGATACAAACATATATACAGTGGATGCCCCTGCAGGACCAATGATTACAGATATTTTTCTCTTCTTAGGTGTTTCTTGTAAGGAAGATCAAAGGTTCAGATGCTGGACAGCTTTATGCCATGAAAGTTCTTAAGAAAGCTACATTAAAAGGTAAGATTTATTTTCTTTTTTTCTTTTTAATTTATTTTTAAACATTTTTTCCATGTTTACATGACTTATTTTCTTTCCCTCCACTCTTCCCTCCCCTCCTAGAGCCGACAAGCAATTCCACTGAGTTGTTCAAATGTTATTTCTTGATACCTATTTCCATATTATTAATTTTTGCTATAGAGCAATTTTTAAAGCCTAAACCCCAAATCACATACTCATACGTATATGTGATAAGTGATGTCATATGTTTTGCTTTTGCATTTCTGTTCCCATAGTTCTTTCTCTCAATGTAGATAGCATTCTTTAATTTAAGTCCTTCAGGAGTATCCTAGCTTGTTGCATTGCTACTAGTAGCAAAGGGTAAGATTTCTGAAAATGGAATGATATATTCAATTGTTTACTGCTGTAAATTCTACTTTACTTTTTGGCTGTAGGAAGTATATGGTGTATTATGTCTTGGAAACTTCTAGCAACAATCATTAAAAAAATATATACACTTCTGGCATGCTGCCCCTGATTGGGAGTAAACAAACAGTATTAAAAGCAAGTGTGTGGATTTTGAGATTTTCTACTATCTTCAACCATTTTTAGAAAACATTTTGTACAGAGTACCCACCCTGTTCCCTTATGTTCGGCTATATAGTTGCATTTCTAGTATAGAGTAGCATTTTTAAAAACAAACAAAACTCAGTAAGGGAAAAAAGCAAGTAGTTGGGATTGTACGAGGTATCATAAATCAGCCTAACAATCACACATCAGTGGCTTGCTCAGTGTACAATGAAATAGGTTTCATCATTTCTGTTGTTCTCCTTTCTAATGCCTATTGTCAGGTTCTGGAAATGTAACTCAACGGCTTTTAATTCAGATTTATTTCTTCTTTGTGAATGTAAGAGCATTCAAAGGAAACAAAACAAGAATGTTTGCATTAGCTAAAATTCTGCTGTTTACTTCATCGCCAAACATTAACTGAATATCTATAAAGCTTAGGACATTGTTAGGATTGTAATTTGTCCAAAGTAGAATAAAATTTGTCCTGTCTCCTGAAGGACCTTACCACCAAATTAAAATTTCTCCAAAAGAGAAAGTTCACTATAAAAACAAGCCTTAGTCAGGGGAGGAGAATTGGTTGAAAGAAGCAAGATATAAGTAGACAACCTCTAATTTCAGGTATGTAGCAAGAGGAGAGGAGAAAAAGGAAAAGGAAAGAACTGACTGAAAGTTGTGGGTTTTTTTGCTTCAGATTATTTTATTCCTTTTGGCTTTTGTATAATGGTCATTTCCCAGTGTACCCTGTGTCCCCATAAAACTCTTTCTTGTAACAAAAGAAAAACAATAGAGCAAAGCCAGCTACCACATCATTCACATCTCAGAGAAAATACAATATCCAACAACTGTAGTTTTTCTATCTCCTATCTCTAAAGGATGGTGTCTTTCAATACTGCCTCTGGAGGAAGTTTCTTTTCTGGAGATTTTTATCAGATAGTAGTTTTTTCATTAGGTCCTTGAAAGGAATATGCTGCTCACAAATCAAATATACTCTGAAAAACAAGTACTACAAGGTAACTGTAGAAAAAGCACAGAAACATAGCAGGAGCCACATCTGTGTCAAAAATTTGAAAAGCAGTAGAATAAATCACAAACGAAGGGAAAAAGGCGACTGAGTCCTTGAAGTTGCCCAGTAGGCTCGAGATTTTTCCTATAGAAAGTGAAAATAGAACCTCAAAGGAGGGAAGTTTCTAGTATTCTGTGGACTGAGAATAGGCACTAATGGGAGAAAGGAGAATCAGTCATGGAAAGAAGGGACAAGACCTGTGGTTGGCAACTCCTTGCTAAGACCTGCTGAGGCAGCTGTATGCCAACCTGACATGAGGGATCAGGAAATACACTGTCCTTCAGAGGCAATAATCTAAGATCTTACAGAAAATTTACTGAGACTTCTCAGAAAGAACAACCAATCAAATAACTTACTAGCTAGTGATTTTTTGTGGGGAAATGATACTATCAGAAATAGCCTAGGGGGGCAGCTGGGTAGCTCAGTGGATTGAGAGCCAGGCCTAGAGAAGGGAGGTCCTAGGCTCAAATCTGGCCTCAGACACTTCCCAGCTGTGTGACTCTGGGCAAGTCACTTGACCCCTCCTTGCCTACCCTTACCACTCTTCTGCCTTGGAGCCAATATACAGTATTGACTCCAAGATGGAAGGTAATGGTTTAAAAAAAAGAAAGAAAGAAAGAAATAGCCTAGATAGGACACCTAGAGATTGTAAAGAGCTAGACAAAAAAACTTTAAAACTTTAGGTGTTTGATGTTTGTCTCACTACTGCCAAATGAAGGCAAGAACTTTAGAACAGATCCTTTTAGAGTAATAATAATAGCAGCTTGCATTGCCTAGTGCTTAAGGATTTCTAAGTATATTCCTCTCAACAATGCTATGCAAGTGTTATTTGACAGTTTGCAGATTAGAGAATTGAGGCTCTAAGAGATTTAGGGCTGTTTCTACAGCCCTTAGATAGATAGATAGATAGATAGATAGATAGATAGATAGATAGATAGNCTACAGCCCTTAGATAGATAGATAGATAGATAGATAGATAGATAGATAGATAGATAGATAGATAGATAGATAGATAGATAATAGATTTCTGAGGCATGATCAGCACCCAGGTCTCTTCATGCGAGTCTAATATGTTATCCAATTTACCATGTTAATCATCAAATGAATAGCTTGCTAAGAAGATCGTGTCAAAGATCTTGGTTTAATATATAGGAAAAAGAGACTCTTGGCCAGAAATAGATTATATCTAATAAGAATATATTTAGCGAGAGATTTATAGACCAAATCAAGAAGGTTTTGAATGAAAATGAAGAGGAGGGGAGGGAAACTTCCCCACATATATCCACCAAACCAAATGTTATTGATAGTAATGAGGACAATATAGGGAGAACATCAGAAGAAAGATGCATTAATTCACAAAGATGCAAACAAAAAAAGAAAGATAGTACTAATATTCATGATCTCAGATGGCTTTATATAAATATGCAAAGCATGAGTAATAAGTTTAATTAGAAATCTCCCTATCAGGGGGCAGCTGGGTAGCTCAGTTGATTGAGAGCCAGATCTATAGACGGGAGGTCCTGGGTTCAAATCTGAACTCAGACACTTCCCAGCTGTGTGACCCTGGGCAAGTCACTTTACCTCCATTGCCTACCTCTTACCACTCTTCTGCCTTGGATATAATACACAGTATTGACTCCAAGATGGAAGGTAATGGTTTAAAAAAAAAAGAAAAGAAATCTCACTATCTGATACAAAGAGAAAAATACAACCTCATAACTATTACTGAAACTTTGTGGGATGAGATTCATGACTATGATATGGAAGCAAATCATTATTATACCTTTTTTCCCTTACTTTTGTTTACTTTTTTATTCAAAGATATTT
Source organism: Gracilinanus agilis (assembly GCF_016433145.1). Taxonomy (NCBI): domain Eukaryota; kingdom Metazoa; phylum Chordata; class Mammalia; order Didelphimorphia; family Didelphidae; genus Gracilinanus; species Gracilinanus agilis. The sequence continues at coordinate 432,059,443 of NC_058133.1, read as the reverse complement.
TATTTTCCCAATTACATGTAATAATCATTTTCAGCATATATCTTTCAAAATTATAAGATCCAAACCCTACCTCCCCCCCCCTTCTCTCTTTCTCTTTCTCTCTCTCTCTCCTCTTTCCCTCCTCCCACATGGAGATGACAAGCAATTTGGTCTGGACCATACATGTCTTATCATGCAAAGCACACTTCCATATTGCATTAAACTTTTTTAAAAAGGAACAGGTTAGATTTTTTAAATATTGCTGAGTAATATCTTATATGAAGATAAAAGCTACTGTGAGAAGATCCACAACCAGAGAGGGGAAGCATGGCAAAGAATCTTTGAGTGAAGATCAAAGGATGGAGTAACAGTAGCTATCTAAGGTGTCTCAAAAATCTTTGCAGTTTTAAACTATTCAATTTATTAGCTTTAATGAAACTAAACTTAGTAAAATTAAAGCTATTTAAGGTACTAAAGCTGAAAACTGCATGGAGTTTGAGGATGTTCTATATAGTGGTGGTTATAGAGCATCAGTGTAGGAAAAAAACAGATGATGAATTCAGATAATAATTCTGATACTGGTTTATGATAGATGGCAATAAAAGGAAACTTCAGCTATCTAAACTTCTGACGCTTTCTCTGCTAAAACAAACAAATGAAGCACCTTATGAATTGGTGCTTTTCCTTGACAACAATTTCATTCATTAAAAGATAAAAGAAATAAAGGAAGCAGTTCTTCCAGATCTGATTCTTACTAAGAAAGAGGACATTATTTCTGAAGAAACCTGTGGTTCTGTCTAATATGAAACTGTTTTCATCTTTTCCAAAGGAGTAGAATAAAAGCATAGCCTCCCAAAGCAACTGGAAAGTCATTCCATCTTGCTCTCTTCCCTGCCCAAATCTTTTATTCCACCATGGAGGATACTTTGTAGTGACTGAAAAGTCTGACTTTGTCATGAATCCTGAGGATTCAGCCCTAGAGTCCTCATACTCCAGAAGTTCATTAGAATTCTTTGCTGAGGACTTAGTCTCATCACATAATTCCTTGAGCAGTGTACTCAGATTTTATGAATTAGTTATTATAATGTTGAAGCTCTATATGAGCTGTCTGATAAGGACAGAGATAAAATTCCCAGGTTAATTGGATTATGCTTCCTTAAAAGTTAAGCTCCAAAGTAAACAATATGGTTGCACTTTATTTTCATCTTGTGGTTTTTATTTTGGTTCACCATGAAGAAAGAATGGGAGCTTTTTGTCATCGTTGTTCTCTAATCTAATTGGAATTTAGAATATTGAATTAAATCTTAAGTTAAAAAGAAATCTTTATAGAAACTTCAACAAGGTGAAGCTTAAGTGTTTTCAGTAAAGGTTGGGTATTGGAATGAATGGATCAAAACTAATGTCAAAATGTCTCCCCAGCATTTCTCTTAAGACAATTTCTCTCTAGGTTTTGATACTTAATATATGTTAAATCAGACTTCAGAAACTAACTCCACTCATCTCCATTAAGCACCTTCCCCCAAATCTTGAGATTCTCCTGCCTCTAAATGACTAAAATAATGGCAGGTTAATATTTACTGAAGTTTAAGAAGCATTGGCAAAGGAGTAGCTACAGAGATAGCCTGGAGTTGGGAGATCTGGGTTCAAATACAGCCTCAGTCACTTCCTAGCTGTGTGTCCCTGGGCAAGTCAATTAATGCCCAGTTGCCTAACCCTTGCATCTCTTCTGCCTTAGAAATGATACTAAGACAGCAGGGTCAGGGCTTTAAAAAAATGTTTAAGAAGTATTAGCAATGTCCCTCTATTTTAACTATAGATACATTGGTGTCTCTCTGTGAGTGGAAGAAAATAAAAGAGGCTCTTAAGTGGTACATTTCAATACATTTGAAGGAAAGAAGTACAGTTATTTATTATTAGTGTACATGGTGGCATTTATGAATAATATTCAAAGATTTATTTACTGATGATTGCATACAAAGAATATTGACTAATTAATCTAATTCCATTTATGACATAGAGTTGAGAAGAAATGCATTAGAAGTCAACACACTTGGCTTCTGCTTTCTGATTAGTTAACAAATAACTATGTGGACTTGGCTCAAAGCCTCATTTTTATCACTTCTAGCATTAGAGGGTTGAAACAGATGATATCTAGCTCCCAAAATCTTTGGATCTAAATAATTTAAACAGTCTAATCCAGTTTGTCTGGATCATAAGAATGGATTCTGTTAGCCTCGGTCACCATCATGATATTTTGGAGAGTAAGTCACAGTTAAAAAGACAGCTCGGTGACATAGTGGGCAGAGCACTGATTCTGGAGTCGGGAAGACCAGAGTTCAAATGCAGCTTCAAACAATTGCTAGCTGTGTGACTCTGGGCAAGTCACATAACCTTTGTCTGCCTCAATTTCCTCATCTATAAAATGGAGATACTAATAGTATCAACCTCTGAGATTGTTGGGAGGATAAAATGATTAAATGTTTTATAAATCTCAAAGTACTATAAATGTTAGCTATTATTATTAAGAGGTGAGGTAGAAACTCAAGCCAAAGCAGTTAAGTACTTGCCCAAGGTAATATAGTTGCTACATAGCAAGATTTGAATTTAAGTCCAGTGACTCCAAATTCACCTTTTTTTTCCCACTGCTTCATGCTGTTTCTTTATAGTATGAGGACTTGGGAAAAAATGGAAAACAGTGTGCTGCTATTCTATTTGATAACAATTTGAAAAACTAGAAATAAAGACATCAAAGAGGAGATATGAGAAATTTAAACAGAAGGCTTATTTTTGGAAAGTCAGATGAAAAAAGCAGCTTTTTAAAGACTTAATTTTAAAACTCCAGATTGTTTCCCCCAAAACATTGATGATTATCATGTGTGCCGCAGTGAAAATTGTTGTCAGTGGGATTCCATATAACTTTTGGCACAAAGGATAATAGCTTGTGACAACTCTATTTTATCTTTAAATGAGTTTCAAATTGTAACTTTCCTGCCCCCTCCTTTAAAAAAAAAGGATGGCAAATCATTCCTAAAGGAAATGTCAAGTGCTTGAGAACTGCTGTAAGCATGACACTTTGGCAGATAGCACTCCCCCTCTTCTGTTTCTCCCACCATTCTCCCCACCTGCCAATAAAGTGACTTTGCCCATTACTGAGTTCCTTGTGGAATTTTTTTAAATTGTTCAACTTCCTTGAGGTTGTAAAATCCATGTTTTCATTACTCAGTTTTGAATTATTAGAGGTAAAAATGCCTTTATAATAGATTCCACAGGACCCAGCTTGTTATATTGTAATAGAACATAATTGTCATGTTATAATAGAATGTGATTTATGATGTAATTTTGTTAGGATGAATAAATTGCTAGAAAACCTATTCTTCTATAATAGGAGCCATATGATATGAACTAATATCTAGCCTCTCTGTAGTTAATTAGCAAGTGAAAAGAACATTGAATGGAAGAGAGGAATGAGGGAGATATCATATATATACCTTTACCTCTGAACCCTTCCCTCTCAAAGCTTCTCTAGCTTTTGTGGGAATTTAGTGAGTTTTACTGGATTCTTTTTTTAGATAGTTGGGTTATTTGAGTTGGGAAGGGGAGAAGAACTACCTAAAGAGATTATCCAAATGAAATTTTACAAATAAAGGAAATCTCCTGGGAAAGAAGAAATTGGTAAGGCTTCGTCCTCATGATAGAAATGAAAATGAAAACAATCAAACACAACTGCCTCATTTTGCGTGAAGAAACTGAAGCTCAATAAGAATAAGTGACTTGTCCAAGATAACATGGAGTAAGTGACAAAATTTTAGCCTCTTCTCCCTCCCTGTAGTCACATGAGCAAAAGTCACCATCTGGGAGATAAGTTCCTAATTATGCTGAAATACTGGCATCAACATCTTCCTTTTCTTTTCTTGTTGATTACAAATATGCTTGGGTTTTTTCCAGTCTAAAAATAAAGCAACACAAAACACTTTCCTCTAAGCTATGATCAATTTTCTACTCTGCCTTTACAATAGTACCTCTAGAAATGATACATGTGGTCCCCACCTTAATTTCTTACCCTTATTCACTCCTCAGACCCCTTGTAATCTAACATCATTGGATGCACTACTACCACTGAAACTCCTCTTTCCTAGATCAATCATGATCTCTCTGTCTGTCTGTGTGTCTCTCTCTGTCTCTCTGCCTGTCTGTCACTCTTTCTCTCCTGGTTTCCATTTCCTGTGCCTTGTATTCTATTACCTTTTCTCTCTTTCTCAATATTCCCCTCCCTCCATTTGTATGACTCATTATCTTTTCCCCCCAAACCTACTCTTCTATAAAATTTCTTTATTTCTTTCAACGGTTCTGTCATCTTTCCAATTATTCAGATTTTCATACTTCATATCTCATATTAGTCACCTTCTTTCTGTCCATTCACACAGCCAACATCCTAGTTCAGATCCTCATCTCCTCTTACCTATATAATTTAAACTCTTATCTTCCATGTTGGAATTAATATTCAGTATTTTTCCCATGGCAGAAGAGTTGTAAGGGCTAGGCAATTGGAGTTAAATGACTTACCCAGGGTCTCACAGCTAGGACATGTTTGAGGCCAAATTTAAACCCAGGACCTTCCTTGTCTAGACCTGGCTCTCTATCCACTAAACCTCCTAGATGACCCTTGCAATAGTCTCTTAAATGATATGTCTCAAATCTCCCCCCCTCCAATCTATCTTTCTCATCACTGATAAAATGACCTTGCTGAAAGTAACCATGTCATTCCCCTACTCTAGAACACATTCCAGAGGGACTTCGTTGCCTCTAGAACAAAATATAATCTATTTGGGATATAAATTTCTTCCTCACCTAGTCCCAGTTTACCTTTCTAGTCTTATTATATATTTCTACCCTTACCACACTCTGTACATCAGCAAAGCTGGCTTTTCCTCTTCCTCTCAGACAACGTACCACTTCCTATCTCTCAGCTTTGAGCTTACTGTCAGTTATGCTTATAATACTCTCTTTCTTCACATTTATATTTTAGCATCTATTTTCTTCAAGACTCAGCTCAAATAATTCTACATGAAGCAACTCTTGATCTCTACAATTCTCAGTACCCCTTTTCTAAATTACGTCGTATTTATCTAGTTTAGATTTGACATTTTCTTATTTAGACATTATGTCCCTGATTGAATGTAAGCTTCTTGACAGATTTTGTTTCATTTTTTTGCCTGTATGCAGAAAGAAAGCTCCTTAGGGCCAGAACTGTTTGATTTTTATCGTTGTTTCCCTAATGCTTTTCACCATATACACGTGGCACATAGCAGTTGCATAATAAGTGTTTGTTGATTGGTTAATCACTCTCATTAGTAGAACTTAACATTCTACTAAATTCTAAAGTGCTTCAACTAAATAACTTTCAGAACTTTTTATAGTATTTATTGCAAAGGAAAGAAAAGAGAAATCTCTTAATGGTTGTTTCTTCTAGCTTGGTAAATGAGATTAATATTTTGTTGATTAAATGTTGGTTTACTCCTTTGTTTAACTTTGTGTAATGAACAGCAACTAAATATAGCCTCGATTCTTGAACGCTGAACAGTAGAACCACTCATCTGAGGCCATTCTTTTGTTAAGAGATTTCTCAAAGCTGGAAATAATTTTGAAAATTAATTTTCATTCAGAAACTGAAGGACTAATTTTAGATAGAATGCAATTTTGCCTTTAGTACCTTTTTATGGGTTTTGAAAGGAAAGCTTGAGAAATAGATGCTTCCTTAGAATTGTGATTTTGCCATGATGTTATTTAAAGAGATCCCAGACTAAGTACATAATTCTAGCTAGCCAGTCAACCGTTCCAGAAACTATAAAGCTTTATTGGCAATGAGCATGAGTCCATCATTTGACTGTAAGATCTTCAGACTATATATTTTCTTCAGTGTAAAAAAAAAATGTAGAGTCACAACCTCCCCATAATCAAACAACAATCATTTATTAAGTACCTACCGTGGGTCAGGTATAGGACAAAGTCTGTGTGACAGTAGAGACACACATGCTAAACTGCCAGCCCTGTCTTGCTGATTCATAACATTCATGTCCAGTAACTAGTATGAAATAATATTATACTTGCTTTTTAAAAAAACACCAGACCACTATGTTGGCGATTCACATGTGCTTGATATGTCCAAATTTCATAGGAAAAAAAGACTATGGGGTCAGAGTGGAGGACAAGCTGAATGTGAATCAGCAACTTAGCAGGCTTCCTAATGATTATTGGATATTGGCTGAAAGAAGTTGTTTTTAATGACTGAAAATCAGACTAAACCAACAAGTGCTGAAATAGTGATAACAGATTCTGGTAGGTGTATTCAGGAAAGTGACCCATAGCACCTGAAGATGAAGTACTGAGAGAGCTTTCAAAAGAAAAAAAGAAGTTAAATTTACATGAAACATCCTATCTGCCAAAATGAGTTGCCAAAATGTTTCCATATTTTGCTAGCAAAGAAATGATGCCCTTCACACTGGAATGAAGCTTGTAGTTATCTCCACATTTGTCACATCCACTGAGGACCACTGCAATGCACCATTATATCTGAGACCTGTCTTGAAAGATAAATGAAAGTCACAGCTGGTACAGAAGATAGCAGCTTGCCTTACTTACTGCATGAAAATCACTTCACCCAATTCTACAAATCTTGGGTGGAGACTGGTATAGTATGAGCTGAAGTTAAGCTCCTTCCACCACTTATTTAAGGTCTGCCATTAGAAGAGACGTTCATAATTGACTGGAATGGTTCTCTTTTCACTTTTCTAATAGCGCAATCCTTTATATTGTAGCCTTAATATGTCAGATAGCAGAAAAGAAGCACACTGCATGCATGAAGAACAGAGATTGAAGAATTTCTTCGATTCCTAGCATTTTAGATCTGAAAGGAACTTTAGGGTTCATGTAAGCCAATGCCTTCCTTTCAACAGAAGCTATGTTGCCAAAATCTCCATTTATGCCCATGATGACATATCTCTTCTTCAGTTATCCACAGTTCTCAAGAAATGCAAAATAGAATATCACAATTCCTACATTTCTTCATTCATCCTGATTCCCGTTATGGTGGGAAAAAAATTAAGAGGATCATAAATAAGTACCTACTGTGTGCCATGTTCTGGGCCAACATCTGAGAATACAAAGACAACTGATTCCCTGCCCTGGTAGTCTAACTGCTAAGACAAACTCAAGAACTATATAAACACAACTACAAAACAGTTTTCACGCAAATAGGGTCAGATCTAAACAACTGGAAAAGCATTAATTGCTCATGGGTAGGCCAAGCCAATATAATAAAAATGACAGCTCTGCCTAAATGAATTTACCTATTCAGTGCCATACCCATCAATCTATCCAAAAATTATTTTGTGGAGGTAGAAAAAAAATCATTTTTATTATATTGTTTTGGCAAATATTTTGAATGGAGTGTCTTTTATATAATGGAAAAGAAAATACTTGCTTTCTAAATATACATCTTCTTAATGGAATTGTGACTGTATGAAATTGTAATTCAAATGACAGCTCTATTTTTCTTGCCATCTCAGTTGGTCCCTAGAAATCAAATGCACAACAAAAGCTGCTTATTGATAATATGATTCTTGCTGCTCTTCCCCTCACAAAACTCTTACAGGCGACATGCAAATCTTTTGATGAGCAGTCTCAAAAAAGCCATCTTTTCATCTGAACCATACTATTGCTAATGTGGTTATATATGTGGCCAGCCTTACAGAGCTGAGAGTATCAGTGAACCCAGGATATATTTTCTTCTTTTTAAACTATTTCCTTATATCATGTTTATTAGTTTAGGACTGTAATTGAGGTGAGGTCATAATGGATAGATTTTTGGGTGGGCTTGAACCAACAAATCAACCAATATTTATTGTGTCCACTAAGAACCAGTATGTCAGGCAACAGGGATACAAATGAAGCCCAGAAAATTTGGGTTGAGAGCCCACCACTGTGGAGCATGTTGGGTTAAAACAAAAATCCTGCACTCCAGTAATGTCTCCATAGTATTCATTTCGTATAATTAGAAGAAAGGGACACAACTGTTGAAGAAGAGACCTTATCAAATCATGATATGAGCTCCGCCTAAATTATGTTGTATTTATTAGGAAAATTAGGGAAAGCTGCCTGAGTCACTGAGAAAATCATTTATCTAGGACAGCTCCTCTGGTGGCTGGGTTTTTGGGAGAGGATGATTTTCTTTATTAAATTTTAACCAGATTTTATGTCAGCAAGGTGCCCAAAGAGACTTTTTATTGAATATTACATATGTAAGATACAGTCTCTTTTGCATATTGATTTCTTAGTCACCAAAAGGAGTGAGGAAAGTACATTTGCTGGAGAAAAACCAATAAAATCAACCAAAAAACCACAGTCTTTCAGATAAAATACTGAGGAGAAATATAGACTCTTCTCAAGACTAGTCAAAAACTTGTCCCTCAGATGAATGTATTAAAAGGATCTGTTTGAAGAAAGAGTAAAAAATAAAGTAGCAATGACTAGAAGGTATTGTATTCTATTAGCTCCTTTACATGTGGCTATTTTTGGAGAGTTTTGTGACCCCAGAATTGAAAATAAAATAATTAGGAAATGTGGAACAACATATAAGCATAGTGGGGCTTGGACTTCTTGAATTTTACCTCATAAGGTAAGTATGAGTTACTATCCACGAGAAGATTCTGATTTGAAGCCCTGAAAATCTAAGAGGTTAGAGGAAAAAAGATGTGAGAAGGCCAGCAGGAGAAAAGAAGCCAAAGGAAGAGAAGGACAGAAGTAGACAAGTAAGCAAGGCACAAGAGTAATCTCTATTATCCTCTGTAGTTTGAAAGGAGTGGGAAAAGGGGGAAAGAGGCTACCTGTCTTTTTTTTCTGAGCTGTGCTTTTTTGGAGAAGAGGTTCTGATTGCTAGGTATAGATTAGAGAAATTTGAATCTATTGAATAAAGAGCTTTCTGGGCTTATTTCCATCATGTGGACAACTATGTTGATGAGCTATGTAGGGTTTTTTTTAATATCTTATTTTTCCCACTATTAAATGTAAAAACAATTTTTAAATTTTTTTTAAAACCCTTACCTTCCATCTTAGAATCAATACTGTATATTGGTTCTAAGGCAGAAGAATGGTTAGGGCTTTTTTGCTAAAAGAGTGTATCCTTTTCTCAGCAATCCCATTAAGGGTGGCTATGAACTAAAAGAGCTTACTACTCTTATTCAACTAGTGAGCAGAAAAATCTTTGCACAACAGGACAGCAATGAAATCCAGAAGCAGCTTCATATTGGGCAGAATGTTTCTAAAGAGACCAAAATCCTTAAGGTCAAGAGTCTATGGTTATGAGTTGCCTTGTGAACATGGAATTCTCAGCTTATGCCTCCCTGCTAGGTTTCTTTCAATGTATGTCTACTCTTCCCTAAAGGTGTGTTTATTTGTGGAAGCATTTCACTCAGGTTTATTCCTGGATTGTGACTTTCTGATTGTTTCTCATTTTCTTTCCTAATCAATAAATGTCATGGTCATTACTGCTTTTGTCTTATTAAGCTTTGTTTTTAACATTTAAAAGTTAGTAGTGTCGAGGTGACTGGTTTAGGAATGACATCAGGAATGGATCTTAGGAGCTACATTATCCCAGGGGCAAGTAGTTGGCTCGGTGGATAGAAATCCAAGCCTAGAGATGGAAGGTCCTGGATTCAAGTGTGACCTCAGACATTTTCCCAGCTGTGTGACCCTGGTGAAGTCACTTAACCCCCATTGCCTATCCCTTACTACTCTTCTGCCTTGGAACAAATACACAATATTGATTCTAAGATGAAAGACAAAGTGGTTTTTTTTCTTTTAAGGGTATTATACTCCCACACCAAAGTTATCTCTAGGATTCTAAGAATGTTGGAGTTATGTTGATGTGGCAATACCCCTTTTGAGAAACCAGAAACATATCATAGCAAATACATTTTAGGTTGGAGAGCCGGCTCAGAGAGCTAGGATCCACACCAAGCCTAGGTTATACCAAGAAGAAAGAGATATCTGATCACAAATATGATATAAACCTACCTAGTATAAAGTTTATCCATATTTCTTATCTATTCATCTCCTGTTCTTTCATTAGTTTTTAGTTGGAAAGAACCCACGTGAAACAACTATTTTCTTCAGGGATTTTATCTGGATAAGACCTCTTTGTGAAATGAATAGTCTACAACATGGTTGTCTTTCTCTGCTTCTGAAGATGTTTTCTTAGTTGTTCACATTAAGTGCTGCTACTACAGCCTGTAACTGTTGTGGGTATAAGGCAGAGGTACTTTGTGATCGCCTCTGCCATGTGGTAGGTGTGTAGATTGTGGGGAGAGGAGGAAAAGGGTAGTATCTTCACCATTCTTCTAAGTTCAGAGCCAAAGAGTAAAAGCACACAGATGCAGTAACCTCTGAAATTCCTTCCAGTTTTAGATATGTAATTCTATAATGCTGAGTCTAGGCATTTATAATATTTCAAATCATATGGGGAGGTGGCTTGATGGAGAAAGCACCCTAATGAATGAACTAACTAAAATATTGGAATGAGGCTTTGTTCTTAGATAAACATACTTGCTTATTCCTATTAATGAGCTGTATTCATTTCATCTAGAAGATGAAATAATCAAAATATTTTCTAAATCAAAAAGCACATTTGCATTTAATATGAATGTAGAGTTAATAATAAACTTTGTTGAGCACTTAAAAGTCATACCTCCACAAATTAACTATTCAATGCAACATTAATTCCTAGTCTATACAAGAGTGGAAGTGCATTATAATGAATAGATAGCCAGACTCAAAGACAGCAAAACCTGGGATCGAGTTCTGCCCCTCACTAGCATTGTCTTTCTGACCTTGGTTTACCCAGGCAACTTTAGAAACGTCTGAATTGATAGTTTCCATGAAATGAATTCATATGCCAGTGAAATCCCAAGTGCAGACCAAAAGTATAATTTGGAAGGTATTATATTAGATATTGACAGTATAAAAAAGGTAGGATCAGAGATTTAAATCTGGAAGGAACCTTAGAAGTCATTGAATCCAATCTCATGATTTTCAAAATGAGGAAAGGAAGGTTACAACTAATAAGTAGCAGAGGCAGGATTTAAATTCAATCTTGCTGACTTCAAGTCTAATTGATTCTCCAGTATGTCATGAGATGAAAAATGATACTATCTTTGCTTTTAAGAAGCTTGGAATCTAAGGGGAAGATATGACAGAATGTACTCCTAAAAATCTATAATCTCACCAGTGGGGCTTTTCCCTCATTGTTACAAATCACATCCAACCATGCCTTCTTATTCTATGTAAATCTTATTCCTCTCCTTGTGTAAATTTACTATGAAGAAGCCACCCAATATATGATGAGCCTTCATCAGGTTATCTGGATATTACATGGCTGCCAATGGATACTATGACATGCCCATCAATCATCCTACATTCTTTTTTTTTAAGTTGATTTATTTCATTAATTAATTTTGAATATTTTTCCATGGTTACATGATTCATGTTCTTTCCCTCCCTCCCCCCTTCTCTAGCCGATGAGCAATTCCACTGGGTTTTACGGGTGTTATTGATCAAGACCTATTTCCATGTTATTAATATTTGCAATAGAGTGATCATTTACAGTCTACATCTTCAATCATATCCCCATCGAACCATGTGATCAAGCAGTTTTTTTCTTCTGTGTTTCTATTCACACAATTCTGAATGTGGGCAGCATTCTTTCTCATAAGTCCCTCAGAATTGTCCTGGATCACTGCATTGCTGCTAGTACAGAAGTCCATTATGTTTGATTGTGCCACAGTGTGTCCTTCTCTGTGTACGATATTCTCCTGATTCTGCTCCTTTCACTCTGCATCAATTCCTGGAGATCGTCCCAGTTCACAAGGAATTCCTCCAGTTTATTATTCCTTTTAGCACAATAGTATTCCATCACCAGCATATACCACAATTTGTTCAGCCATTTCCCTTCACGTTCCAATTTTTTGCTACCACAAAGAGAACATATTTTTCCATATTATCTCTTTGGGGTATAAAACCAGCAGGCTGGATCACAGGCAGGCATTCTTTTAAAACTCTTTGGCCATAGTCCCAAATTGCTTTCCAGAATGGTTTGATCAGTTCACAACTCCACCAGCAATGCATTAGTGTCCCAATTTTACCATATGCCCTCCAACATTTATTACTTTCCTTTGCTGTCATTTTAGCCAGTCTGGTAGGTGTGAGGTGATACCTCAGAGTTGTTTTGATTTGCATTTCTCTAATTATGGGAGACTTAGAACACTTTTTCATGTGTTTATTGATAGTTTTGATTTCTTTATCTGAAAACTGCCTATTCATGTCCCTTGCCCATTTATCAATTGGGAAATGGCTTGATTTTTTGTACAATTGATTTAACTCCTTATAAATTTGAGTAATTAGACCTTTGTCAGAGGTTTTTGTTATAAAGATTTTTCCCAATTTATTGCTTCCCTTCTAATTTTGGTTGCATTAGTTTTGTTTGAACAAAAACTTTTCATTTAATCTAACCAAAATTATTCATTTTGCATTTTGTAATATTCTCTATCTCTTGCTTGATCTTAAAAATCTTTCCTTTCCCATAGATCTGACAGGTATGCTATTCTATGTTCACCTAATTTATTTACAGTTTCCTTCTTTATATTTGTTATTTACCCATTCTGAATTTATTTTTTTATAGGGTGTGAGATGTTGATCTAAACCTAATCTCTCACATACTGTTTTCCAATTTTCCCAGCTGTTTTTGTCAAATAGTGAGGTTTTGTCCCCAAAGTTGGGATCTTTGGGTTTATCATACACTGTCTTACTGAGGTCATTTACCCCAAGTCATCCTACATTCTTGCAAAGTGATTGATTTATCTTTTTTTCTGCTAATATACTTCTTTAATTATTTTTTCCTTGGAGGCTGTGTCTCCCTGTTTTATACAGGCAGAAGTAGAGGGGCTACTCATGGCCCTAATTCCACTACTGAAAAGTACCCTTCACCTGTCCCACTTCCAACTTGGACAAGTTTGCCTCTCATTAGATATCTTGGGGGCCACCTATGTCCTAGGGATCAGCATACTGGTTCCAGACTTAATGTAGACACCCAATCAGTTTAACCCATTATAGCTGAGGACAAGTGATCCATCAACCTCAGCCTTCTTAATAGTGAGGATTACAGGGAAGCACCATCAGTCCCATCATGAAAAAATTCTTTATACTGTTTCTCCAGAAAACATCTTGTTAGTCATGTATTATAGCCCAGCTCACACTCATCATGTAGCTTTCTACTGCACTATTTATAAAACTCAGTAAAGACAACATAGAATGTGAAAAAGAGAAATTCCATACAAAATACTCTAACATATTTAAGAAAACAGAAAATCATTTTCAATTGGGTGAATAAGGGAAAAATTCATTCATGAGTGGCAGCTAAGATGTGTCTTGAAGAAAAAGAAAGATTTTAATAGATGGAGATGTCAGGAATGCATTCCAAGAATATGGGATATCTTTCATGAAATTAAAAGATGCTTGCTTCTCAGAAGGAAAGCTCTGGCAAATCTGGACAGCATACTAAAAAGCAGAAACATCCCCTTATTGACAAAAATCTGTTCAGAGCTATGGTTTTTCCAGTGGGAAAGGATGGTAGTGAGAGTTGGACTATAAGGAAAGCTGAGCACTGCAGAATTAACACTTTTGAACTGTGGTTCTCAAGAAGACTTTTGAGGTTCCCTTGTACAAAAAAGAGATGAAATTAATTCAGACTATTCACTGGACGGTCAAATACTGAAGCTTAAGTTTAAAATCCTTGATCACATAATGAGAAGAGAGGAGTCATTGGAAAAGATCTTGATTTTGGGAAAGATTGAAGGCAAAAGGAAAAGGAGATGGCAGGAGATATGATGGATAGATAGTGTCACGGAAACAATGAGTATAAACTTGGACAGACTTTGAGAGAGAGAAAAGGACTAAAGGATCTTGCATGCTATAGTCCACGGGGTCACAAAGAGTCAGACATGACTGGATGACTGAACAACAAACCATGAATGCCAAAAAGAGGGAAGTGACATGGATATCACTTATTAGGTTAATGTTGTTGTAACATAAAGTATATAAAAGTGATTACTATGAAACAAGGCGGAAAGATGAACTTGAGTCAGATTGTCAAGGATTTTAAATACCAAACTTTAAGGTTACAGTATATTTTCTACTACATATGACAGACAGCCACTGATTACTTTTGAGCAGGGGAGTGACATGGTCAGAAAGACCATTATGGTGGGAAAATTTTGGTGGATGATGAATATACAGTAGAGACAGATATGGAACCTGTGATTTCTGTGAACCAATGCAGATTGACATGTCTGTAACTCGAACCCAGGACATCCTGGTTCTGAGACTGGCTTTCTATCCATTCATTATGCCAGGCCACATCTCTTAAATAATGATGGTGATAATTACAATAATGATAACACTTTCCTCATAGCACTGTTAGGCAATTTATCAACAGAGATGCACTTCTTTTTCTGATTGAAACAACCTCCTACCAAATGTCAGCCCTACCTCATTTTTTCTCTCACTTTTGCATTACATAGTGTGATATAGCTTAATAGTATAGGTCTCTTTGAAAGAAATTATATATTAAAGTACTTTACAAATATTTAAGTGCAATATAAATGTTAACTAGCCATGTTGCTCGTTATTATTTGATATCATCAACCATTCTATTGAACATTTTATTTATTATCTGTTATATTCAGAATACTACTTGAAGGTAGATAAAATGCAAAATTTAGATAAGGCATCATCATGCCCTCATGGAAGACAATACACTGACACTGGTGGTCTAGTAGGAGATATGATATGTATACAAATAAGTATTATTCTGTTTTTGCAAGGAAAATCTGAACAATTGTGGGAAAGGTAAGGTGAGCCCCAAACTGTACAGGTCTTATGCTTTCTGCTCATTTTTTCCAGCTGCGAAGTAAGGGAGTTAGATTAGATCTTTAATGTTTCTTACAAATATTAACATTTTATAAACCAATGACATTTTAAGAAGGAGGACTTTGGAAAGAGCAAGATCTTGGTCCATTCCCATTCCCTGGAGTCCATCTTCCTCTAGCCTTCTACCCCAACAGCAGCCACTCGCTCTTCTACCTACATTCCCCTCAACATCTTATTGTTTATTCCACAATTAAGATGTTTCTAAAAGTGAATGAACATTGACCATAATCAGTGGTCAAAAACAAATCAGTAGTTAACTCAAAGAGAGAGGTATATGTGGAATTTTCAATACAACCAATAAGTAAGAAATGAAGGTAAGACCAAACTCTATTCTCCAGCCTATTAAACAGATTCTAAAACACAGTTACTATGATAATAAAGAGAAAAATAATCTCCAAACTCAAGGGTCATTACTCTAGAGACAAAAACACTGCTGGTGATTTAAAATTGTAATGTAAATACAAATACTCAGCAAGCATTTTCACTTCTGAACCCAAGGCTCAGTCTGTAATTATTTTGGGTAATAGTTTCCATTCATAACCCTTTGCTTCATTAAATTCTTCCGAACCTAAATTGCCTTTGTTTTTCTTTTATCTCCCCCAGAGCATTTGTCATCTGTGAGTACAGGCTCTACAGACTACCTCTCCCCTAGCTGTTATAGTACATTAGTGCAAATGATGCAGTATCCTCTCGTCCAGGATGTTGTTAGGAATAGAACATTACAGCTAGGAAACAGGACATCCAACTTTCAGTCCCAGGACTTCTCAGTAATTAACTGAGTTATTTTGGGGCAAGTCATATAACCTCTTCAGTCTTAATTTCCTCATCTGCAAAATAAGTGAATTTAACTACATAATCAGCTCTAAAAAATTATGATTCTGTTATTTCATCTAGGAGGATTCTAATAATAAGCTCTTAGGCTTGAAAAGTAAAGTTATTGCAGATTATAGGTTTTGAAAAGTAGGGTCATTAGAGATTATAGAAGATCTTGAATGCTAAATTAAAGTGATTAGACATTGCTAGGTGGAAGGGGAGACACTGAAGGATTGAGCCTGAGGCACATGGCCCACTGCCAATCACAAATTGGTGCACATAAGGGAATAATTCTACCACCACCTATATCGATGTTGTAGAGATCACTCAGATATGTGGTTTGATTATGATTTTGACTGTGGATTTGTGTAAATGTCCAAGTTGTCCTTATCCTGGGACAGTGGAGCTAGTAGAGATATTTATGCCTTTAAAGCTGGTTGTGTTTAAGTTTATAATTTTCCTTTACATAAAAAGTCTACTTCCTGCCTTCTGAAAGTCTTTATTATTATGCTTCACAGTTCGAGATCGGGTAAGATCCAAAATGGAGAGAGATATTTTGGCGGAAGTGAATCACCCTTTCATTGTGAAGCTTCATTATGGTAAATACAATTTTAAAAGTATCAAATGGTTGTGAAGACCTGGGGCAAATTACTCCAAATAAAGCAATTAAAAGAACCATCAAAAGATAGAAGAACATTCTAGTTAATTCACAGCTCTGTCTGGCAGATTGGTCCTTCTGCCTAACTTTGCTTCTAATTCATATCCCTTTAAAAAGATACAATGACTTATGCATTATAGCACTTGTTAAAAAACATTTCTTTAAATGAGAACAACTCAAAATTAGGAAATCTCAGCCTGATTGCAAAATTCTTATGTGTCCTAGCTTGAGTGATTTCACTATTTATTCATGTTTTCATAACCAAATAAAATACCAGAGGAAAAAATCATAATGGGCAAATGATCCAAAGCTTAATAGTTTCTTAAAATTAATTCTTGTATTTTTCTTTGCCACTTTATCTTCCCTTAATTAGGAGAATTTTTACCGTGACAGAGAAAAGTTGCAAAAAATTGATAGTGATACAAGATTCTACTTATATTTTTACTCGAATCTTAAGAATTCTTCTTTATTTGAAGGGCTTTTCAGTGACTTAGGACCTGCACAGCTGCAAGACAGAGCAGAAAGACAAAAATGTATAAAAGAATAACAATTTGGGGAGATTATTAGTGAAGCTAAAATATAAATGTAAGATATAGTCATAAATGGCTTTTAGGGAGAAAAATGGAGTCCTCTTGCTTCTCAGAATACTGGCTAATAATTTCTTAAATTGATCAGAATAAAAAACTAAATATATTTATTTAGAAATTCTTATAAATCCAAATGTCTATAATTCTAGCTACCAGGAAGGCTGATCCCCTCCATAAACCCTCACCTAGTCTCTTGGTTCAGCCAGGGAATGCATTTGCAGGACAGTCGACCATAGTTGGCTCTGCTGTCTATGACCTGGAACATACACAAAAATATAATTAGCCATATAAGATGTTCTAATTCATAACCTTAGTTTGATTAGCATAATGTCATAACCAGCTATACTAACCAGCCTGAGATACTTCTATAAAAGAAGTAAGAGAGTATTAAAAACAGTATAAACGAATTACAATATTTAAAGAACACAATCCTATTGAACATAAGAGGGAAAATATAGTAGTTTGTATTTAAGGTCTCTTCTTTCTGAAATTTATGTTGTTATGGTGCCCCAACTTCAAGTTGCTATAGTCCTAAAATATGGTCTTCAGAGTCTTTGTCATTTAATGTACATATGAAATGTATCAGAATATATTCCGTATTTATCAAATAAATTGAAACAAATATGTATTATTAAGCTTGAATCAACAAGTATATTCCAGCATAGTCCCACTACTCCTACCCAATGCCCTACTCAACATCAATAATAAGACAGGTTCCTGTGCAAAGAAAAGAAATATCAAAATCCTAGAGGAAAAAAGGAAGGAAGAACTTTTCATTTTAGGCCATTTTATCTATTTTTCTCTACCCAAGTGTCTATTCTCTCACCTGAGTTCCTGTATCCTTTCTGAAATGACTACATCTTAGAATTGGATGCTATTTTGTTGACCAAAAAGGAACTTTTCAGTACAAAGAGCCTGAGTCAGAATGAATGAGTAATGTCCACACCAAGGAGACCTTCACGACTGATGAACTGTCCTACCTTCTTTCCCAATTCAGCCTTTCAGACAGAAGGAAAACTGTATCTAATATTAGATTTCCTACGGGGAGGAGATCTTTTCACCAGACTCTCCAAAGAGGTAAGTTTGTAAGCCATAAGACATGTGAGTTTCTACAGGTTTTCTTCCAAATTCAGGTTAGAGCTATTGAGGATGAAGGAAAGATTTGATGACGTTAATTTGTTTTGTAAGAATGTCACAGAGCAATGCAAAAGAGACATGAGACTAGGCATTGCTGAGAGACCTTGAAGCAAAGAACTCTTTTGTGTTTCTGTACTGTGAGAGTGACAGTAATTATACTTTTTCTACTGCCCTTTATAGAAAAATACAAGCTTGTTATTCTGATTGCTATCTGAAACTGTTTCCAAATTGTTTTGTGGTCCTTATTGGAAGGGTGCTTTGGGAACAGGGCTTTCTATCCACATTGGGTGAAACCTCTTAATCACGGTTTATTTTAAGGGACATCTATTCGTGTTCTACAAGATATGAAGATAGGGGGTCTTCGTGTTCATTAGTAATTCTGAATGTATTAACAATAATAATGCCTAACATTTATGTAGCACTTCCTTTGTGCCGTGCACTCTACAATTATTCTTATTTGGTCTTCATAACTGCCCTGAGAAATAGGTGCCATTATGATGTCCATTTTACAGAAGAAGAAACTGAGGTAGACAGAGGTTAAATAACTTCCCTAAGGTCACCCACAACTGATTTTATATCTAACATGAAGGAGGCTAAGGTGAGGGTAGTATCCTCAACAGAAATTGGGAAGTTCTTCCAGGGAAGATAATGAGTTCAGTTTTTGATATATTGAATTTGAAATGTGTCTGAGATGCCCAGTTGGAAATGCCCATTAGGCAGTTACTGAAGCAGAGCTGAAGCTCGGGGGAGAAACAAAAGCTGAATATATAAATCTGTGATTCACATGCATAAGGATATTAATTAAATCCATAGAAGCTGATATGATCACTGAGAGAAAGTATAGAGAAGAGAGGATGTAAGTTGGAGTTTTGTGGTCTAGAGATGGATGTGGAGGATGAGCCAGAAAAGGTGACTGAGGGATTGGTCTAGGGCAAGAAAAATAATCTTATCTATCAAGGATTAGAAGAAATTGGAGAGTGGGGAATGTTGTAATAGGGTTTCAAGTTGAAGAGAAGAGGAAAAAGTAGCTCATACCAAAAAGCTCTAATTTCCTCAATGAACAAGAGACAAGATTCTTACCTGACCAGTGGAGAAAGAAAGGCGTATGAGAGGCTTGAGGAGAGAGGAGAATGTTTAGAATGTATTCTTTTCTTTAAATGATTTTTAAATGGATTTTTTAAAATTCAGAACTTACTGAACACCAAATAAACTGAGCATTTCCATATATAAAGTAAAACAGGAAGGAAAATTGTACTTAAAAATTTAAGTTTCTGTTATATGCAGCTTCTTTTTTCTTTTAACTATACAATAAATTCAACATGTAGCCAATGAAAACGGTTTGGCTTGTCTGTTACTTTCTGTCCTTCTCCTTCTGTTTTGTGCATTAAAATAATGCTTCTGTGTGTTTCTTTTTTTGCGGGGGGAAAGGGGACAGGGAAAGGAGGATGGTCAACCCATTTGCTAGCCTTTCTTTTTCCAAATTCCCTCTTCCCTGGTGAAAGATAAAAATGTATGTTTTTAATAAAATAAAACAAATGTTTGGAATATATTGATATTAGTTAATTATATTAATAATTAATATTAAGGAGAGTGGGATGAGGAATCATTAGTGAAAAGTAAGATAGTCTTGCTTCAGTAAGAGCCAGATTGAGGTTAAAATACATAAATATGGGAAGCAGATAGGTGGTTCAGTGGAATGAGAGCAGCCTAGACATGGAAGGTCCTGGGTTCAAATTTGACCATGTGACCCTAGACAGGTCAGCTAAACCCAATTGCCTAGCCCTTACTGCTCTTCTGCCTTGGAACCAATACACAGTATTGATTCAAAGATGGAAGGTAACGGGTTTTTTTTAATAAATAAATTGTGGTATCCCCATTAAAAAAGAGAATGGTCAAGAATCAACATTTTAATAAACTACATTGAGATACAATTTGTATTTTTGATGTCTAACTATAATTTTACTTATTTGGACTATGTGTATGAGATCTTTATTTCCCACCAAAGTGCTTCCTATATTGTACATCAAATGACTGAATCTACCTAGTATTCAATCTATGTCCCACTAAACAGAACTTTGTCCTTTGCACATGCCAGCTGTTAACAAGGTATCAGTTGATGTGTTTTGTGTCTATTTCTATCCACGGATCATTAGACACTGAAAGTTACTGTGGGTGGCCAATGTTGGGATTTTTTTTTTGTATGATCACTTTTTGCAATACCATATGTCTTCAGTCTCTTGAAGATCAGCTAAGTACCTGACTCATAAAATAGCAAAATGAATAAGTAAACTGCCTGGATTAATGAAATTAGATATACAAAAGGAGAGGGGAAGATAATAAATAAATGGCATGTAATCATAGAGAGAGAAAAATGAAAGGATCTTAGCATCCTTCTAATCCAATTCATCATTTTATAGTTGAGTAAACTGAGATTGAAAGTAGTTAAGGGATTTGCCCAAGACCAACCAGATAGTAAGCACCAAAGGTGGAAGTTGAACCCAGGTCCTTTTCACTTTAAAGTCTTTGTTTGTTCTGTTGTCATATTCTTGATTTAGCTTAAAATAGAGCAGAAATTTTAGGTTATTCTTTTCCCCCAATCATACATGAAGTCTCCTGAAGGTATTGCTTGCTGTGTTGTATTGGTAAGTCAAGACTGGATAGACCAAAGAGACTTTGGGTAAAGGATAAGAGAGAAGAATTGACCCTGTTATTTCTTTATAGTAGTGCAGCTGCCCAGAGGAGAACTTCTGTCAATGCAGTCCAACACATTTTCTATGACTTATATTCTTAGGAAGTTGCTTAGAATAATACTAGGAAGGAAAGAAGGGAGGGAGGAGAGAGAGAGAGAGAGAGAGAGAGAGAGAGAGAGAG
>NC_058133.1:432025240-432038113 GCF_016433145.1 Gracilinanus agilis | reverse complement strand
AAGAAAGAAAGAAAGAAAGAAAGAAAGAAAGAAAGAAAGAAAGAAAGAAAGAAAGAAAGAAAGAAAGAAAGAAAGAAAGAAAGACAAAGGAAGAAAGGGAAGGCAAGGGAAAAGGAAAAGAAAATAAGCATTTATGTATCTAGTACATGCCAGACCCTGTGCTAAGTGCTTTAAAAATATATTATCTGATCCTCATACAAACTGGGAAGATAGATTCTATTATTACCATTTTAAAGTTGAAGAAACTGAGGCAAAAAAAAGGTTAAATGACTTGCATAGGGTCAGTCACACAGCTAGTAAGTGTCTGAGATTGAATTTGAATTTAGGTCTTCCTGACTGCAAGCCCAGCATTGTATTTGTTATTCCACTTAGCTGCAGTTAAGCAATTTATCCAGAATCACACTGATAGTCTACCTCAGAGGTGGGATTTGAACTCATCTTCCTGCCTCTGAAGCCAGATCTTATCCATTATTTTGCTATTCACTAAAGATTTGGTAGTGCGAATATATAGCTAAATTTTCCTTAGTCATAGTCCAGTTACCCCAGTACCAGGTATTCCTTAATAAATCTTGTTTTAAAATTCCTCTTACTAGTAAAGCCCTCTGTAGTTTGTTTGTTGTTTTTTTGTTTTTTTTGTTTTTTTTAAGAAATAGCCTGCTAGGGGGCAGCTGGGTAGCTCAGTGGACTGAGAGCCAAGTCTAGAGACTAGCCTCAGACACTTCCCAGCTGTGTGATCCTGGGCAAGTCACTTGACCCCCATTGCCTACCCTTACCACTCTTCTGCCTTGGAGCCAATACACAGTATTGACTCCAAGATGTAAGTTAAGGGTTTAAAAAAAAAAAGAAGAAGAAATAGCCTGCTGAAGTGTAAGGAGTGCTGGATTTACAGTCAAAGTGCTAATTTCAAACCCTGATTCTTCCACTTATTACCAATATGACCTTTAGCAAATCAAAATTTTTCTGAGTTTTAATTTCCTTATCTGTAATAGGAAGGAGGTTTAATTAGAGCACCTTCAAAGTACCTGCCAGCTTTAGATAGATGGTCATCCTTTGAACATGGGTACTCTGTCCACAAAGCCTTAATCAATCCCAGCAAGAAAGCCTTTTATAACTGAAACCACTTATCTCTCTTCTTTCTTTCTCTCCCCAAAGAAGGAAGGCAAACATCTATGCTCAGTAATTTTTTGTGAGCATCTAGGAACGATGCTTTCTTTTCCTCACTCAAAGTTAAAGAAGGAGTTGAGCAGGACAGAAAATCTGGACATATTTGCCAATTTTTCTTATCAGATTTTTAATGTGGCATCATTACTTGATTGAAATGTTATAATTAAGGACAGGTAGGTGGTTCAGTGGCTTGATAGCCAATCCCAGAGATGGAAGAATCTTGGATTCCAATCTGGCCTCAGAAATTTTCTAGTTGTATGATCCTGGGCAGATCACTAAACCCGCGTTGCTTAGCCCTTACTGGTCTTCCAATATACAGTATTGATTCTAACATGGAAGGTAAGGTTTAAATTAAAAAAGAAATGTTACAATTATCTCCAAACAGAAATGCCCGAAGTTAGTATACGTTCAAAAATATAGCCAGGGATTGGAAGATTATCAGCTACTCTCCTCCAATATATTCACATCAATGGCTGAGAGATGGCTGCACATTTCATCCTTTCTCTTACTTCCTTATCTTGAAACTATAAACTTTTTTTTTCCATCAGAAGAGCCAAAAAATGACTAGGTAGCGGGAGCCCATAGTTTTCTTACAGAACAAATTGGACTAAACTGTATACTTTTTAATAGAAATGAGTCACTGTTGCTGGCAGAGTTCTTTAGAACAAATCAGCCTCACAAGAAAGTAAACAGATTTATTCTTTTCTCTCTTACTAGGTAATGTTTACTGAAGAGGATGTCAAGTTCTACTTAGCTGAGCTGGCCTTGGCTTTAGACCACCTCCATGGTCTAGGAATCATTTATAGGGATCTAAAGCCTGAAAAGTAAGTAAAGGGAAAGAAGCAAAGGAAAATAAGGAGAATTCCTGGAAACCACATTTGTTCCTTATCTACTTCTGACAAGTGACACTAAAGCCTTCCCCCATATCCATCCTTCCTTCCCTAAAAGTCCTACCACTGCATAGCAGGGTTAGAAAGTCCCAGCAAAGCAGACTGGGAAAATCTTCATGCTGTCAAATTCTTAGGCAGAGATTCTAGGAGAGGCTAATGAATGCTCTTTTCTCCCTATTCTTGGAAAAGCCACCAAGCTGCTGACTTCTGAGATGTATTCAGATCCTCCTGAATACTGGAAAGAACCATTTCCTAAAATAAGGTGCTAGTTCCATTATTTGTCACTTACCACCGAGTTTTGACTTTCTTTCCTTCTTTTACCCCTCTCTACTGTGTATATACTTCTCGGGTACTTGAGCAGACTCAAGAAAAATAGGCTTCAAGCATTTCTCAATACAAGCCACTCTGTATATTTTGGAGGGGCCAGCTAATTGGCTTTCAAAGACCCCTTCTTGTACAGTATGAGGTCTGTATTCCCCAAATTCTCCTTACAATCAACCAGTGATTTTATTGCTAGAACTTAATTTGTTCATTATTGCTAGGATTTGCTATTGTTATTAAGCACCTACTACATAAAAAGCACCATACTAATCACTCTATGTATTTAATCCATTCTAAGAATAAAAGCAACTTTTCAAAATACCTTTTCCCTTCACTTTTATTTAGAGTGCTTGTATAGATAAGGCTGTAGTCACTCAAAGACAATGAGATTCGGTGTATATTTTTTTAAGTTCTAATTGACTAGTATAAAGTACAAATTCTTCTCTGAGGCAAGCACTAAATGTGTTTTTTAGATTTCTTGTGTGAAACATTTGAATATTCATGAGCAAAGTTTGCATGCTAAACTTTATCATGGTGAGGGAAAGAAGTCTTTGTTTATGTGAGATTGTGGGCATAACAGCCCACATAAACAAGTGCTTTTTGGCAGGTCTTATTAAATCATGTTCAAATGATTTTTGAAAGTCCTAGCTTGAATCTTAACATAGGAAGAATAATATTTTGTTAAATATTACTGTCTTGTTGAAAAGATGATACAAAAAGGAAATATTTTTCATTCCTATCTCTGATTTGTGGGTAAATATTTTAATCCTTTAGCTATCAACCTCTTGGCAAGTTTTAAGCAGATGATTTTTAGAGTCTTCTTTTGTTATCTTTGGTACTTAAAAAAAGTATCACTGAAAATAAACTTTAAAATTAGCTTACATTTCATCTCATGGACATCACATTATGGAAATCTATGGTACTGTGCGTGCTTTAACTCCCATTTTCCCATAGATTTGGGAATAAACAGAGATCTATGTGTGAGATATATTCATATATAGCATATAATATATATTCATACCCATAAATATTGAGGTAATAGTTGCTGATTGCACTCTTTTTTTAAAAATCTTAACCTTCTGACTTAGGATTAATACTAAGTATCTGTTCCAAGGCAGACGGTTAGTAAGGGCTAGATATTTGGGGTTAAGTGACTTACCCAGGGTCACACACCTGGGAAGTGTCTAAGGTCAGTTTTGAACTCAGGACCTCATCTCCAGGTATGGCTTTTTATCTACTGAGCCACCTAGCTGTCCTAATTCCATTCTCTTTTAAAGATTAAAGCAATATTTTAAAGTTTGAAAATTGCAATGTTTAATTATAGTGCTTGAAAAATGTCTCATTTATCTCCAGTTTATTAGATTACCATTCCCGAAAGTTGTTCATTTCTTGGTATGGACTATGTAAGAAAAACAAATTACTTTCAGCAGCTAAAAATTGGCCTCGTTATTATCTATCACACATTTTTTTCTTTCAATTTTTTAGCACACAAAAATTGCATAAATAGTTTTCTAATGGATTTTCCATAGGAAATGAATCTACGTATGATAACAAATGATAATATGAGATAATATATAAATGTTTTTCAAACCTCAGTGAACCATATAAATACCTACCTTCCCAAACTCGTCTTGTGTGCCTGTGTGTATGTAAGTGTGTGTACTACTGAGATAGGCAAAAATAATATTCTAAAATATTTCCCAAAGTGCCTTCCAAAGAAAATTCACGTTCTGTGTGACCTAAACAGCAGTTCTGTGAGTTCCCTTGGTTCATTTGTTTCCTGCCACGCTAATGAAGAATTCGGTTTTCAATCTGTCCTTAGACTGTTCTCTCCACTGTCTCTTGTGGTTTAATATGCTGAGTCTTCTTCTAAAGTCTCATTTTTCTTTCCTTTTCTTTTAGTATCCTGCTAGACGAAGAGGGGCACATTAAGATTACAGGTTTGTAAGACAGCTCTTACTAAGACTTCATCTCAGCCTTTGTAAAGTTATGTCATTTGCAAATGAAAAGATCTGTTAGTACCATTTCCATTTTTTTCCACAAGTAGCTTTTCACTTGATTTTTCCTGAACGTTTTTGTTGATTTGAGTGGATTATGATTCATCCTTTGCCACACTTCAGACTCCCTTAATTTGAATTTTGGTTTTTTTTCCTTTCCCATTTCTTTCCTGTTCTCATTTCTCATCTCTCATCTTCCAGTTGAGTTTCCTTTGTATTCCTTAATGCCACTGTATTGCTCTTAGCAAGAATATTTATAAAATTTTGTTGCTTTAGTCAATAACTTATGTATTTAGATCCTATTTTAGAAACCTGCCTGCGTATAGGAATTCATCTATATTTCCCCAAAGCTTTAAATCAGTGGGGTAGAGTGAAGCTAGGTTGCTCAGTGGATTAAGAGCCAGTCCTAAAGACAGGAAATCCTGGTTCAAATCTGATCTCAGACACTGCCTACTTGAGTGACCGACCCTGGGCAAGTTATTTAATCTCCATTGCCTAGTCCTTATGGCTCTTCTGTATTGGAAACAATACACAGTGTTGATTCTAAGATGCAAGATAAGGGTTTAAAAAAACAGTTGGATATAGCAAAGAATTTGAGAATCTCATGATACTTCATAATTGAGCTTCTTCCTGCTTACAGGATTTGACAACTATTGTACCTGGCAAGCAGGTACAAAGTTAGCATGTGAAGGCTCTCTGCCTCTCTCTGACTTCTGACTTTAGCTTTGGCTTCAGGGTTTGTGGATTTTCTCTCAGGCCAAAGCCACAGGAGGAATTAACACTTAAGCAGAAAAATTAAACTTAAATAAGTGGGCACCTTCCTCAAATTTGACTGAGGTGGTTGTTAAAGGCAAAGGTGACATTTTATGGAACCTTAGGAGTCTGGGATGGTGCTCTGCCTGTCGCTTCCATTTGAATGACCAAAAAAGGACACCAAATGGCAATACTTTCTGGGATTTATCATTTGGGAGCCCTAAGCTATTCAAGGGTATTTGGTCAGAGACAAACTCATTTTTAAAAAGTAGGAATACATTTAGAAAAAGTGGGGGAACAGAAGACCTCAACACTCTGAATCAGTGTGTCTAAAAATATGATTCAACATGATCTCATTCTTTTGAGATACTGGCTTTGATGATCCACATAGAAAAAAAGGTTTATGATGATTTCTGTTATACTTAAGTCATATATTTTTTTTATTTCCCACTTTTAGATTTTGGCCTGAGCAAAGAGGCTATTGACCATGACAAGCGAGCTTATTCCTTCTGTGGGACAATAGAATATATGGCACCAGAGGTGGTGAATCGACGAGGGCACACACAGAGCGCAGACTGGTGGTCCTTCGGTGTGCTCATGGTAATGGCCCATTTTGTTCATCCTACTTGTTGTAATGATCTTGTAGACATTCAGACAAAATAAATATGCATTGCCCCTCCCCAATCCCCTTTCTTCATTGCTCCTGGACTCCAATGGTAAAGAAATGTGCAAATAATTTAAAATATCAGAAGGAATTAGTCAGTGGTCTCTGACAGTATAAGCCATGCATCTGTACTCCTGTGTTTGTCCTTGTCTTCTGTGTTCTTTCCCTTAATCCAAGATATGAGTCATAGAGTCTCAGAGCTAAAGGAAATCTCAGAGACCATCTCATCCAACCTACAGAGGAAAACAAAACCTTCTCTGCTACATAATTAACAAGTGGTCATCCATCCTTTGCTTAAAGTCTTGTGATGAGAAGAAACACACTAAATCCTGGGACATTCAATTTTAATAAGTTGTTATGATTTTTTTATTCCAGCAAAGCTAAATCTGCTTCTTTACAATTTCCTCCTATCTGAGCTTAAAACATTTAAATATTTTATTCTTTCTTTAAAAATACATTTTACTGATGCCTTTGCTTATAATAAGCAAAATGCAAACATTAAATATACTAACCAAAAGGACAAAAACTATATCTGTCTATCTACCTATCTATCTGTGAGTGAATGGTGTGACAGACATTTTTTTAACCCTTACCTTCTGTCTTAAACTTGATTCTAAGACAGAAGAGCAGTGAGGGCTAGGAAATTGGAGTTAAGTAACTTGTCTGGAGTGGGTCAGATAATTAGGAAGTGTCCAAGGCCACATTTGAACCCACATCCTCCTGACTCCAAACCTGGTACTCTATCCACTGTGCTACCTAGCTACTCTATGTTTGATATGTCTTGAGGGTCAGGACTAGAATCTGGGCTTTCTAATTTCAAATTCAGTGCTTTTCCAATTATATTGCGCTGGACAAGGAGCATGTTTTTAAAAATTATCTATTAAAGGGAGGAACCTTGTAATTTTAAAAGTAATAAAATAAATTAACTATAGATAAGCCTTATGATTGCCCCTTTTTCCTGCCTCCTGACCTTACTGTAGGTATGAAAAAATGATATTTGGATGCTCATAGAATCTTTTTTGTTATTGTTGTTTAGTCATTTCATTCTTGTCCAACTCTTCATGACCCCATTTGGGGATTTCTTGACAATGATATCAGAGTGATTTTCCATTTCCTTCTCCAGCTCATTTTACAGATGAGGAACTGAGGCAAATAAGATGAAGTGACTTACCCAAACTTACATAGCTAATAGTGTCTGAGGCCAGATTTGAACTCAAGAAGATGAGTCTTTCTTACTCTAGGCTTGGCATTCTCTCCATATCCTATATGACATCCAATGCCTTGCTAGAATTGAAAAGCACTTTTAAAAATAATCTAATCCAAATCTTTCATTTTTTTAAGTAAGGAAACATCCCAGGAAGGCTTGGTAACTAACCCAGAGTCACACAGTTTTCTTGTAACAGCCACAAAGACTTCTCCAGAGCTTAAGTACAGTGTTCAGACCAGTCTTACCAATTTTCTCACACCTCTGTGACTTCTGCTTTAATTTTCTTTTACTAGAAGGTACGTATCACCTTCTGTAAAAAATGAGCTAAAAGTGCCAGCTTTAGGAAAAACAAGTAACTAGTTCAGGGACCAAGATGACAATTTTGGTTGGTTTTTAGGTCCCTGTACTCCCGAGTATCAAACATTCCTCTTAGAGACTATAATGTTGGAACTGTCTGACCTTCCAAGATCCCAAAGAGAACATCTTTACTCTAAAATTTTTTTCTCTCTCTCTTCATTTGTATGATCTTCAGTAGTATTCTACTGCAATGATATTTAACTCCATTACCTTTTCCTGTTAAAACAAGCCTTAAAATCCTAAAAAGATGACAGGGTGTAAGAGGAATCGAAGCTCGTGAAAGATTCATACAGCAATGATTTCTATAACCTTTTTCTATGAATGGCAGTGACACAGTTCTATCAACTATAAATCATAGAACCACTGAATCATAGATTCAGAATTAAAGGGACCTTGAGGTTATCTAGTCCAACTCCCCATTGCTTACCAAATTAAAATCCCAACTCTTTAGCCTGGAGAAAAAGAATTCCTCAGAGACATAGACAGAAACTCTCCTATCTCAAAAACCTCCCACACTAAGCAGAGTAATTTTTAAGAGAGCACCATTTATGACTTGTAAGATAATGTCCCTTATGGCATGTTCCTGGCCATAGGCATAGATAGGTTTATCATTCATTTATGTAAATTAATAGTTAATTACTCCCCCCAGTAACCTTCATAGACAGTTAGGTGGCAGAGAACCCTGGACTAAGAAACAGGATGACTCAAAATCAAATCCTGTGTAACTATGGGCAAATCACTTAACCTCTCTCAGTCTCAGACTCCTCATTGGGAAAATGGGAATATTTCTCACAGCTGCCTAAAATTCACCCTAGAAAATCTCTGATGGGGGCCTTAATTTTAACTCCTTCAGATGTTACTGACATCTGAAATTACATCTGAGTGATTCTACCTACCAGTTGTACTATATAAGATGCCCAATGACAGCTCCCTGAGGTCATTAAGAGTTGGACAGGAATGAACAATAAAATATGGTCAAGAACATGTCATTTAACCATCCATTCATTCATTGCCCAAGACACCTCTCCAGACCTGTGAACTGCTCAAGAGCTATATTAGTTGAGGAAATTTACTCAGCAGGGAGTTCCATAAATCAATTAAATCACATATCTGAACATAGATAGAAAGACAGGCAGATAGATGAATGGGGGGAGAGAGAGAGAGAGAGAGAGAGAGAGAGAGAGAGAGAGACAGAGACAGAGACAGAGACAGAGACAGAGACAGAGAGAGAGAAAGGGAGAAAGCGAGAGAGAGAGAAAGAGAGAGAGAGAAAGAAAGAGAGAAATAATAGATGATGAATGGATGGATGGATAAACAGATAGATGATAGATAGATAGATAGATAGATAGATAGATAGATAGATAGATAGATAGATAGATAGATAGATAGATAGATAAGTTAATTAATTAATTAAATGTTAGATTTTTAGTTGGATAAAATTGATACACAGTTCTGGATCTCCTGGTCTCATTTTGCATCTCTTCATAAGGGTCTTTCTACAGTCTTTGAATTCTTCATATTAATCTTTCTTGGTAGTACACAAATCCTCCATAATATTAAGATACTATCGACTCCAAATGAGTCACTTTTTCCCCATTTGGGGCTATCTGTTGTTTGCTGTTACATCTTTTGGTTTTCCATTGGGATATGTAGAGGCAAGCTGTCTATATAACAAGTTCGGTTCTGCAGAAAAGCTGTTGTCATCAGCCTCTTGGCACTGACCACCATTATGCCTAATCATTATCCATGTTGATTGATAGTTTGCATATCATCAATTTCAGGCTGGAAGGGACCTTAGAACTAATTGGATCTAGCCCTCTCTTTTTACTTGATGAGGAAACTGGAAGCCTGGAAAGATTTAAGTGACTTCTCAAAGTTGACAAAGGTAGTAGGTAGCAGAAACAGGATTTGAACTGTGCCTCTGTTTATTTTATTTGCCAACCGTTAAAGCCAATTTTATGCTGGAGTTTATTTGCTCTTATAAATGTGTATACATGTGACAAAATTAAAAGCACAGGAGAGAAGAGAAATGTCCCCTAAAAAAAGTTCCCTAAAGACCCTGCCACTTATAAAACTGAAGTAAATTGGTTTTGTCTTATTTGCCAACCGGTCACAGCTGAGTAATCATGAAGAGATTTTGATGCAATTCCTTATTGTAATGAGCAGCTGAGAGAAAAGCCCTCTCCTGTCACCATCAAGCTTCCCATTTATAAATCCTCAAACAATCTGCCTTGGTTGAAAGCACATAATCTGCAGGGTTTAAGTTGTTATCTAATAGGAGAAGGATTGTAAAGACCAGGTTTTAAGGAAGGTCATGGAATCATAGTAATAATAATATGATTTACATTTATATAGCATTTGAAGGTTGCAAAATGTTTTATTTATATTCTCTTATTTAAGCCTCCTCTTATTTGAGCCTGTTGGGTAGATGCTATTATTATGCCCATTTTACAGATAAGGAAACTTCCTGATTCCATTGACCTTTTTATCTGCTATGCCAGTTCACTGCTTTTTAAAACTGGAAGGAACTAGAAGTCATCTAATTTATCTCCCTAGTTACAGGAGATGAGGAAGAGGAAGGAAAATTTAACCAAACAAGTCCAACATCACACCAGCAATAAGTGTGAGATAGGATTTGAACCCAGGATCTCTGAGCGGTCGAGAGCCTGTACTCTTTCTTCTATATATAATTCTGCCCCCTTTTTGTGAATTTTCTTTTCCTCTCGTAATAAAAATAATTCTAAACCAGATGGATATAATATTACATTTTACAAAATTCTCTATAATAATCCTATTAAATAATTTAAATATTTGTATCCCGACTGTACAGAAGAGCATACCAAGGTGTCCCAGAGGTGAAATGATTTGCCTGTGGCCACAAGCAAGCCAGCCACAGAGCTGGGATTTATATCTAGATTCTTCTGGCCCTACAACTGGGGCAATCTCCATCGCAGGTTTTGAATCCATTTTGCAGTAAACAGAATGGTCCGTTGGGAGGGAATAGAGAGAGATGTAGTGTGTGAATAATAGTCTTAGCTCATGAAGAGATCAGCTCATAAAATTCATTTGGTTCACGAGGTACCTTCTGTTTGCTTTGCCAAAGAAAGTTAAATGCCATTAAGTTTCACATACCAAGACTGTTTGGTCTCCCACATAGTAACTGGTTCACTTCACTGAAGACAGAAGCCTGTAAGAAACTACGGCTGCATTTCTTTCTTTCACAGAGCTGTAAAATGATTATATTGCTATTCTAAGTGAATCTCCTTTAGCAAGTTCAAATTTTCTCGGTTGGAAACTTGTTACTTAAAGAAAACATTAAAAAAATAGTATTCGTGTTTATGTCCTTAGGAAGTTACTAGCATACCTCTTCATCAGACTGGAAATTTCTTTTCACAAGGTAGTTTTGGCTAATTTTGGTGGACTTTTTATCCTTTGCTTTTATTTTTCTGCTCCAATCTTGGATTTCCTTGCTCTGGGGGAATCCCTAGGTGAAAATGCCCTCCACCAATTCTAATTAGCAAGTTCTGTGAGTTAATCTTGGAAAATTTCCTAGGCATTGAGAGATTTTTTTTTTAATTTTGTGGAATTAGAATATGAGAACTAGAAAGGATCTTAGAGATCATCTAGTCCAGTGATGGGCAAACTTTTTAAAGAGGGGGCCAAAGGAAAGGAAATGCTCATCTGTCTGTCTGTTTCTAAGGCAACTCTTTCGAAGTTTAATTGTTTTGTATCCTACTCATTGTATTCATCAGATTAGGAATAATGTTGTGTGACAGGATAGAACATTGCAGGGGGCTGCATCTGGCCTGCAGGCTGTAGTTTGCCTATCACTGGGCTAGACCTTGCTGCTCTTCTGCCTTGGAACTAATACTTACTATCAATTCTAAGACATAAGGTAAGGGTTTAAGAAAAATAAAGAGGAAAAAGAGGAGGGAAAGGGAAGCTGGACCTGTGATTATTATTGGAAACTCTCAGGTGAGGAAAATTGCTTTACCAAAGTGGGTCTCTCTTAGAGAATAGTCTCTGGAGCACTAAGAGTTTAAGTAATTTGTGCAGGGTCACAGATCATGTGTATGTTAGAGGCAGGACTTAAAACCTAGGTCTCCCTGACATTGAAGCTACAAAATCATTTCTTTCTCTCTCTCTCTCTCTCTCTCTCTCTCTCCCTCTCTCTCTCTCTCTCTCTCTCTCTCTCTCTCTCTCTTTCTCTCTCTCTTTCTCCCTCTCTTTCCACATATATATACATAATATTACCCTATTTAGAGAGAGAGAGAAGAATAGATAGATAGATATCTATAAATAGGGGAAAATATAATCAGACAGATAGATAGACATGAGTGGGGCTCCATGTGAAACCTACTCAGCAAAACATCAGAGTCTGGCCTGGGCCGGTGGTAATTTGTAAGTGATTCTCCAATAGCTCTTGCTAAGCATATTCTTGCTCTAGCTGGGACTCAAAGGTGAGCTGTCTTTTTTTCAAATTCTACTGGCTAACTTGGTCAGTATCAGCAATATGGGCTATGGAAGCTAAAAAGCTTAATGTGCACAGTATTCCAGGGATACATATAAACCAGCTTCTGATTAAATGAGATGATAAAATGCCTTCAAACAACTCCTGAGTGACTCTATTCCTGGCAGTCATAAAGAAATGATCTCTTTCTCTAGGTTTGAGAGAGACTATTAAGGAAATCAAAATTAAACTTAGTAGATTAATGATGGCTTGAAAAAACAAACAAATTGGAAATTGAAGGGTTGCCCATCAATTAGAGAATACCTAAAAAAGTTTTGGTATATGATTGTGATGAAATACTACTGAAGTGATGAGCAGGTCTTACAACAATGACCAATATGGAAGTATGTTTTGCATGATAATTAATATATGTATGGCCCAGATCAAATTGCTTACGTCTGAGTAGGAAGGGGAAAGGGAAGGAGGGAAATGGTTTGGAACTTTTAATTTTGGCAAATGTATGTTGGAAATTATTATTACCTGTAATTAGGAAAATAAAGTATCTTCGAATCTTAAAAAGTAATGAGCACAAGCTACTTAAACTATTAGTGCTCCAGAGATTACTCTCTAAGAGACGTATAGATAGACAGATATAAACAGACAGATAGATTGATAGACAGGTGGGAAGGAAGGAAGGAAGGAAGGAAAGGAAGGAAAGGAAGGAAGGAAGGGAGGGAGGGAGAGAGAGAGGAAATAAGGGGCATATAAACAGATAGACATAGGCAGATTGATAGACAGTTGGTTAGATAGATAGATAGACATAGTCAAGAAAGACAGATTGATAGACAGGTGGAAACAAACAAACAAACAAACAAACGAAGAAAGGAAGGAAGGAAGGAAGGGAGAGAGAGAGAGAGAGAAAGAAAGAAAGAAAGAAAGAGGAAAGACGGGGCATATAAACAGATAGACATAGGCAGATTGATAGACAGTTGGTTAGATAGATAGATAGACAGACATAGTCAAGAAAGACAGATTGATAGACAGGTGGAAAGAAAGGAAGGGAAGGAAGG